>NC_080062.1:22466982-22593382 GCF_026212465.1 Amaranthus tricolor | reverse complement strand
CGATTTTAAGGGTTTTAAGCGTTTTTGGCACTTTTGCGCATAAAGTAGCTCAAACTTGGTTTGTTTTGCACGAAACTTGGCACGTAACATTATTTGGTATAATATTATTGTTTTGAAGTGGTTAAAATTGTAAATTATAGTCATGTGCTAGAAATTAGGTTGTAAGATGCGATTTTATGGGTTTTTAAGCGTTTTTGGCACTTTCGCACATAAAGTAGCTCAAACTTGGCTTGTTTTGCACGAGATTTGGCACACAACACTATTTGGCATATATATTATTGTGTTGAAGTGGTTAGAATTTTAAATCATAATCATATGCTAGAAGTACATGTTAAGTTTTAATTTTAAGGGTTTTTTAAGCGTTTTTGGCACTTTTGGGCATAAAGAAGATCAAACTTGGTTTGTTTTGCACGAAACTCGGGGCGCAACACTATTTGCTATATATTATCGTGTTGAAGTGGTTAGAATTGAAAATCATATTCATATACTAGAAATTAGTCGGTAATTGACGTTTTGATGGGTTTTTAAGCGTTTTTGGCACTTTCTCGCAAAAAGTAGCTCAAACTTGGTTTGTATTGCACGATACTTGGCACACAGCACTATTTGGTATATATTATTGTGTTAAAGTGGTTAGAATTGTAAATCATATTCATATGCTAGAAATTACGCGTTAAGTTGCTGTTTTAAGGGTTTTTAAGCGTTTTTGGCACTTTTACACATAAAGTAGCGCAAACATGGTTTGTTTTGCACGAAACTTGGCACGCTACACTATTTGGTAAATATTATTGTTTTGAAGTGGTATGAATTGTAAATAATAGTCATATGAAAGAAATTAGTTGGTAAGTTGCGATTTTATGGTTTTTAAGCGTTTTAGGGACTTTCGCGCATAAAGCATCTCAACCTTGGTTTGTTTTGCACGAAACATGGCACGCAACACTATTTGGTATATATCATTGTATTGAAGTGGTTAGAATTGAAAATCGTAGTCATTTACTAGAAATTAGTTGGTAAGTTGCGATTTGATTGGTTTTAAAGCGTTTTTGGCACTTTTGCACATAAAGTAGCTCAAAATTGCTTTGTTTTGCATTAAACTTAGCACACAACACTATTTGGTATATATTATTGTGTTTAAGTCGTTAGATTTTTAAATCATTGTCATATGTTAGAAATTAGATCGTAAGTTGTAGTTTTATGGGCTTTTAAGCGTATTTGGCACTTTCGCGCATAAATTAGCTCAAACTTGGTTTGTTTTGCATGAAACTTGGCACACCACACTATTTGGTACATATTATTGTGTTTAAGTGGTTATAATTATAAATCATAGTCATATGCTAGAAATTACGTGTTAAGTTGCGATATTAAGAGTTTTTAAGCGTTTTTTGACACTTTTGCGCATAAAGTAGCTCAAACGTGGTTTGTTTTGCACAAAACTTTATACACAACAAAATTTGATATATATTAATCTGTTTAAGTGGATAGAATATTAAATCATTGTCATATTCTAGGAATTAGTTGGTAAGTTGCAATTTGATGGGTTTTTAAGTGTTTTTTGCAATTTCGCGCATAAATTAGCTCAAACATGGTTTTTTTTGCACGATACTTCGCACACAACACTATTTGGTATATATTATTGTGTTGAAGTAGTAACGATTTTAAATCTTAGTCATATGCTAGAAATTACTTGTTAAGTTGCGATTTTAAGGGTTTTAATCGTTTTTGGCACTTTTTCGCATTAAGTAACTCAAACTTGGTTTGTTTTGCACGAAACATGGCACGCAAGATTATTTCTTATATATTATTGTTTTTAAGTGGTTAAAATTGTAAATCATAGTCATGTGCTAGAATTTAGGTTGTCAGTTGCGATTTTAAGGTTCTTAAGCGTTTTTGGCACTTTCGCGCATAAAGTAGTTCAAACTTGGTTTGTTTTGCACGAAACTTGGCACACAACATTATTTGGCATATATAATATCGTGTTGAAGTGGTTAGAATTTTATATCATAGTCATATACTAGAAATTACGTTTTAAGTTGCAATTTTAAAGTTTTTTAAGCGTTTTTGGCACTTTTGCGCATAAATAAGATCAAACATCGTTTTTTTTGCTTGAAACTTGGCACGCAACACTATTTTCTATATATTATTGTGTTGAAGTAGTTAAAATTGAAAATGATAGTCATATGCTAGAAATTAGTTGGTAAGTTGCGATTTGATTGGTTTTTAAGCGTTTTTGGCACTTTCACGCATGAAGTAGCTCCAACTTGGTTTGTTTTGCAAGATACTTGGCACACAACACTATTTGTTATATATTATAGTGTAGAAGTGGTTAGGATTCTAAATCATAGTCATATGCTAGAAATTACGTGTTAAGTTGCGATTTTAAGGGTTTTTAAGCGTTTTTGCCACTTTTGCGCATAAAGTAGCTCAAACTTAGTTTGTTTTGAACGAAACTTGGCACGCAACATTATTTGGTATTTATTATTGTTTTGAAGTGGTTAAAATTGTAAATCATAGTCGTGCTACAAATTTGGTTGTAAGTTGCAATTTTATGGGTTTTTAAACGTTTTTGGTACTTTCGCGCATAAAGTAGCTCAAACTTGGTTTGTTTTGCGCGAAACTTGGCACACAACACTATTTGGCATATATATTATTGTGTTGAAGTGCTTAGATTTTTAAATCATAGTCATTTGCTAGAAATTACGTGTTAAGTTGCAATTTTAAGGGTTTTTTAAGCGTTTTTGGCACTTTTGCGCACAAAGAGGATCAAACTTGGTTTGTTTTGCACGAAACTTGGCGCGCAACACTATTTCCTATATATTATTGTGTTGAAGTGGTTAGAATTGAAAATCATAGTCATATGCTAGAAATTAGTTGGTAAGTTTCGATTTGATGGGTTTTTAAGCATTTTTGGCACTTTAGCGCATAAAGTAGCTCAAACTTTGTTTGTTTTACACGAAACTTGGCACACAACACTATTTGCTATATATTATTGTGTTTAAGTGGTTAGATTTTAAATCATTGTCATAGGTTAGAAATAAGATCGTAAGTTGCGATTTTATGGGTTTTTAAGCGTTTTTGGTACTTTCGCGCATCAAGTAGCTGAAACTTGGTTTGTTTTGCACGAAACTTGGCACACCACACTATTTGGTATATATTATTGTGTTGAAGTGGTTATAATTGTAAATCGTTGTTATATGCTAGAAATTACGTGTTGAGTTTCGATTTTAAGGGTCTTTAAGCGTTTTTAACACTTTTGCGCATAAAGTAGCTCAAACGTGGTTTTTTTTCACAAAACTTTGCACACAACACCATTTCATATATATTATTCTGTTTAAGTGGATAGATTATTAAATCATTGTCATATACTAGGAATTAGTTGGTAAGTATTAATTTGATGGGTTTTTAAACGCTTTGGCACTTTGGCGTATAAAGTAGCTCAAACTTGGTTTCTTTTGCACGATACTTCGCACACAACACTATTAGGTATATATTATTGTGTTCAAGTGGTAAGGATTTTAAATCATATTCATATGCTAGAAATTACGTGTTAAGTTGCGTTTTTAAGGGTTTTTTATGCGTTTTTGGCACTTTTGCGCATAAAGAAGATCAAACTTGGTTTGTTTTACACGAAACTTGGCACGCAACAGTATTTACTATATATTATTGTGTTGAAGTGGTTAGAATTGAAAATCTTAGTCGTGTGCTAGAAATTAGTTGGTAAGTTGCGTTTTGATGGGTTTTTAAGCATTTTTGGTACTTTCTCGCATAAAGTAGCTCAAACTTGGTTTGTTAGGCACGATACTTGGCACACAACACTATTTGGTATATATTATTGTGTTGAAGTGGTTAGGATTGTAAATCGTTGTTATATGCAAGAAATTACGCGTTAAGTTGCGATTTTAAGGGTTTTTAAGCGTTTTTGGCACTTTTGCGCGTAAAGAAGGTCAAACTTGGTTTATTTTGCACGTAAGTTGGCACGCAACATTATTTGGTATATATTATTGTTTTGAAGTGGTTATAATTGTAAATCATAGTCATGTGCTAGAAATTAGGTTGTCAGTTGTGAATTTATGGGTTTTTAAGCGTTTTTGGCACTTTCCCCGCATAAAGTATCTCAAACTTTGTTTGTTTTGCACGAAACATGGCACACAACACTATTTGGTATATGTTATTGTGTTGAAGTGGTTAGGATTGTAAATCACAGTCATATGCTAGAAATTACGTGTTAAGTTGCAATTTTAAGGGTTTTTTAAGCGTTTTTTAGCACTTTTTGCGCATATAGAAGATCATAGTCATATGCTAGAAATTAGTTGGTATGTTGCGTTTTGATGGGTTTTTAAGCGTTGTTGGCACTTTCTAGCAGCAAGTAGCTCAAACATGGTTTGTTTTGCACGATACTTGGCACACAACACTATTTGGTATATATTATTCTGTTGAAGTGGTTAGAATTGTAAATCGTATTCATATGCTAGAAATTACGTGTTAAGTTGCTATTTTAAGGGTTTTTAAGCGTTTTTTGGAACTTTAGCAAATAAGTAGCTCAAACTTGGTTTGTTTTGCACGAAACTTGGCACACAACACTATCTAGTATATATTATTATGTTTAAGTGGTTATTAGATTTTTAAATCATTGTCATATGTTAGAAATTAGATTGTTAGTTGCGATTTTATGGGTTTTTAAGCGCTTTGGCACTTTCGCGCATAAAGTAGCGCAAACTTGATTTATTTTGCACGATACTTGGCATACAACACTATTTGCTATATATTATTGTGTTGAAGTGATTAGAATTGAAAATCATAGTCATATGCTATAAATTAGTTGATAAGTTGCGATTTGTTGGTAAGTATGACCTACTTTATGCGCAAAAGTGCCAAAAACGCATAAAAACCCTTAAAATCGCAACTTAACACGTAATTACTAGCATATGACTATGATTTACAATCCTAACCACTTCAACACAATAATATATACCAAATCGTGTTATATTCCAAGTATCGTGCAAAACAAACCAAGTTTGAGTTACTTTATGCGCGAAAGTGCCAAAAACGCTTAAAAACCCATCAAATCGCAACATACCAACTAATTTCTAGCATATGACTATGATTTTCTATTCTAACCACTTAAACACAATAATATATACTAAATAGTGTTGTTTGCCAAGTTTCGCGCAATACAAACACAGTTTGAGCTACTTTATGTGCAAAAGTTCCAAAAACACTTAAAATCCCATAAAATAGACACTTAACAGTAATTTCTAGCATATGAATATGATTTACAATTCTAACCACTTCAACACAATAATATATACCAAATAGTGTTGTGTGCGAAGTATCGTGCGAAACAAACCAAGTTTGAGCTACTTTATGCGCGAAAGTGCCAAAAAGGCTTAAAAACCCTTAAAATCGCAACTTAACACGTAATTTCTAGCATATGACTATGATTTACAATTATAACCACTTCCGCACAATAATATATACCAAATAGTGTTGTGTGCCAAGTTTCGTGCAAAACAAACCAAGTTAGAGCTACTTTATGCGCGAAAATGCCAAAAACGCTTGAAAACCCATAAAATCGCAACTTACGATCTAATTTCTAACATAGGAAAATGATTTAAAAATCTAACCTCTGAAACATAATAATATATACCAAATAGTGTTGTGTTCCAAGTTTCGTGCAAAACAAACCAAGTTTGAGCTACTTTATGCGCGAAAATGCCAAAAACGCTTAAAAAACCCATAAAATCGCAACTTACGATCTAATTTCTAACATATGACAATGATTTAAAAATCTAACCTCTTAAACAAAATAATATATACCAAATAGTGTTGTGTTCCATGTTTCGTGCAAAACAAACCAAGTTTGAGCCACTTTATGCGCAAAAATGCCAAAAACGCTTAAAAACTCATAAAATCGCAAAAACGATCTAATTTCTAACATATGACAATGATTTAAAAATCTAACTTCTTAAACACAATAATATATACCACGTAGTGTTGTGTGCCAAGTTTCGTGCAAAACAAACCAAGTTTGAGCTACTTTATGCGCGAAAGTTCCAAAAACGCTTAAAAACCCATCAAATCGCAACTTACCAATTTATTTCTAGCATATGACTATGATTTTCAAGTCTAACCACTTAAATACAATAATATATACCAAATAGTGTTGCGTGCCAAGTTTCGTGCAAAACAAACAAAGTGTGATCTACTTTATGCGCAAAAGTGCCAAAAACGTTTAAAAACCCTTAAAATTGCAACTTAACACGTAATTTCTTGCAAATGACTATGATTTTCATTTCTAACCACTTCAACACAATAATATATTTACCAAATAGTGTTGTATGCCAAGTTTCGTGCGAAACAAACCAAGTTTGAGCTACTTTATGCGCGAAAGTGCCAAAAACGCTTAAAAACCCGTCAAATTGCAACTTACCAACTAATTCCTAGCATATGACAATGATTTACTAATCTATCCACTTAAACAGAATAATATATATCAAATGGTTTTGTGTGCAAAGTTTTGTGAAAAACAAACCACGTTTGAGCTACTTTAGGCGCAAAAGTGTCAAAAACGCTTAAAAACCCTTAAAATCACAACTTAACACGTAATTTCTAGCATATCATTATGATTTACAATGATAACCACTTCAACACATTAATATATACCAAATAGTGTTGTGTGCCAAGTTTCGGGCAAAACAAACCGAGTTTGAGCTACTTTATGCGCGAAAATGCCAAAAACGCTTAAAAACCCATAAAATCGCAACTTACGGTCTAATTTCTAACATATGACAATTATTTAGAAATCTAACCACTTAAACACAATAATATATATCAAATAATGATGTGTGCCAAGTTTCGTGCAAAACAAACCAAGTTTGAGCTACTTTATGTACAAACGTGCCAAAAACGCTTAAAAACCCTTAAAATAGCAACTTAAAACGTAATTTCTAGCATATGAATATGATTTACAGTTCTAGCCACTTCAAAACAATAATATATACCAAATAGTGTTGTGTGCTAAGTAACGTGGAAAACAAACAGAGTTTGAGCTACTTTTTTCGAGAAAGTGCCAAAAACGTTAAAAAACCCATCAAAACGCAACTTACCATCCTATTTCTAGCATATGACTAAGATTTTAAATTCTAACCACTTCAACACAATAATACATAGCAAATAGTGTTGCGTGCCAAGTTTCGTGTTAAACAAACCAAGTTTGATCTTCTTTATGCACAAAATTGCCAAAAACGAATAAAAACCATTAAAATTGCAACTTAACACGTAATTTCTAGCATATGACTATTATTTAAAATTCTAACTACTTTAACACAATAATATATATGCCAAATAGTGTTGTGTGCCAAGTTTCGTGCAATACAAACCAAGTTTGACTTACTTTATGCGCGGAAAGCGCCAAAAACGCTTAAAAACCAATAAAATTGCAACTGAAAACCTAATTTCTAGCACATGAATATGATTTACAATTTTAACCACTTCAAAACAATAATATGTTCCAAATGATGTTGCGTGCCAAGTTTCGTGCAAAACAAACCAAGTTTTAGCTATTTTATGCGCAAAAGTGCCAAAAACACTTAAAACCCTTAAAATCGCAACTTAAGACGTAATTTCTAGCATATGACTATGATTTAAAATCCTTACCACTTCAACACAATAATATATACCAAATAGTGTTGTGTGCGAAGTATCGAGCGAAACAAAACAAGTTTGAGATACATTATGCGCGAAAGTGCCAAAAACGCATAAAACCCATCAAATTGCAACTTACCAACTAATTCCTAGCATATGACAATGATTTACTAATCTATCCACTTAAACAGAATAATATATATCAAATGGTGTTGTGTGCAAACTTTTGTGCAAAACAAACTACGTTTGAGCTACTTTATGCGCAAAAGTGTCAAAAACGCTTAAAAACCCTTAAAATCGCAACTTAACACGTAATTTCTAACATATGACAATGATTTAGAATTATAACCACTTCAACACAATAATATATACCAAATAGTGTTTTGTGCCAAGTTTCGTGCAAAACAAAACAAGTTTGAGCTACTTTATGCGCGAAAAAGCCAAAAATGCTGAAAAACCCATTAAATCGCAACTTACCAACTAATTTCTAGGATATGACTATGATTTTCAATTCTAACCACTTAAACACAATAATATATACCAAGTAGTGTTGTGTGCCATGTTTTGTGCAAAATAAACCAAGTTTGATCTACTTTATGCGCAAAAGAGCCAAAAACGCTTAAAAACCCTTAAAATTGAAACTTAACATGTAATTTCTTGCAAATGACTATAATTTTCAATTCCAACCACTTCAACACAATAATATATTTACCAAATAGTGCTGTGTGCCAAGTTTCGTGCAAAACAAACCAAATTTGAGCTACTTTATGCGCGAAAGTGCCTAAAACGCTTAAAAACCCATAAAATCGCAATTTACCAACTAATTTCTTGCATATGACTATAATTTACAATTCTAACCACTTCAAACAAATAATATATACCAAATAGTGTAGCGTGCCAAGTTTCGTGCAAAACAAACCAAGTTTGAGCTACTTTATGTGCAAAAGTGCCAAAAAGGCTTAAAAACCCTTAAAATTGCAACTGAACGCGCAATTTCTAGCATTTGAATATGATTTACAATTCTAACCACTTCAAGACAATAATATATACCAAAGAGTGTTGTGTGCCAAGTATCGTGCAAAACAAACAAGGTTTGAGCTACTTTTTGCGAGAAAGTGCCATAAACGCTTAAAAACACATCAAAACGCAATTTACCAACTAATTTCTAGCATATGACTATGATTTTAAAATCTAACTACTTCAACAAAATAATATATAGCAAATAGTGGTGCACGCCAAGTTTCGTGCAAACCAAACCAAGTTTGATCTTCTTTATGCGCAAATGTGCCAAAAACGCTTTAAAACCCTTAAAATTGCAATTTAAAACGTAATTTCTAGCATATGACTATGATTTAAAATTCTAACCACTTCAACACAATAATATATATGCCAAATAGTGTTGTGCCCCAAGTTTCATGCAAAACAAACCAAGTTTAAGATACTTTATGCGCGAAAGTGCCAAAAACGCTTAAAAACCCTTAAAATCGCAACTTAACACGTAATTTCTTGCAAATGACTATAATTTTCAATTCCAACCACTTCAACACAATAATATATTTACCAAATAGTGTTGTGTGCCAAGTTTCGTGCAAAACAAACCAAGTTTGAGCTACTTTATGCGCGAAAGTGCCTAAAACGCTTAAAAACCCATAAAATCGCAATTTACCAACTAATTTCTGGCATATGACTATAATTTACAATTCTAACCACTTCAAACAAATAATATATACCAAATAGTGTAGCGTGCCAAGTTTCGTGCAAAACAAACGAAGTTTGAGCTACTTTATGTGCAAAAGTGCCAAAAAGGCTTAAAAACCCTTAAAATTGCAACTGAACGCGCAATTTCTAGCATTTGAATATGATTTACAATTCTAACCACTTCAAGACAATAATATATACCAAAGAGTGTTGTGTGCCAAGTATCGTGCAAAACAAACAAGGTTTGAGCTACTTTTTGCGAGAAAGTGCCATAAACGCTTAAAAACACATCAAAACGCAATTTACCAACTAATTTCTAGCATATGACTATGATTTTAAAATCTAACTACTTCAACAAAATAATATATAGCAAATAGTGGTGCACGCCAAGTTTCGTGCAAACCAAACCAAGTTTGATCTTCTTTATGCGCAAATGTGCCAAAAACGCTTTAAAACCCTTAAAATTGCAATTTAAAACGTAATTTCTAGCATATGACTATGATTTAAAATTCTAACCACTTCAACACAATAATATATATGCCAAATAGTGTTGTGCCCCAAGTTTCATGCAAAACAAACCAAGTTTAAGATACTTTATGCGCGAAAGTGCCAAAAACGCTTAAAAACCCATAAAATCGCAACTTACAGCGTTTTTTTGCACTTTTGCGCATAAAGAAGATCAAACTTGGTTTGTTTTAATCGAAACTTGGCACACAACACTATTCGATACATATTATTCAGTTGCAGCGGTTAGAATTGTAAATCATAGTCATATCCTAGAAATTACGTGTTAAGTTGCGATTTTATGAGGTTTTAAGCGTTTATGACACTTTTGCGCATAAAGTAGCTCAAACTTGGTTTGTTTTGCACGAAACTTGGCGTACAACACTAGTTGGTATATACTATTGTGTTGAAGTGGTTAGAATTTTAAATCATTGTCATAAGTTGGAAATTAGATCGTAAGTTGTGATTTTATCAGTTTTTAAACGTTTTTCCCACTTTTGCACATAAAGTAGCTCAAACTATGTTTATTATGCACGAAACTTGGCACACAACACTATTTGGTATATATTATTGTGTTGAAGTGGTTATAATTGTAAATCATAGTCATTTGCTAAAAATTACGTGTTAAGTTGCGATTTTAAGGGTTTTTAAGCGTTTTTGACACTTTTGCGCATAAAGTAGCTCAAACTTGGTGTGTTTTGCACGAAACTTTGCACACAACACTAATTGGTATAAATTATTGTGTTTGAGTGGTTAGATTTGCAAATCATTCTCATATGCTAGAAATTAGTTAGTAAGTTGTGATTTTATGGGTCTTTAAGCGTTTTTGGCACTTTTGCGCATAAAGGAGCTCAAACTTGGTTTTTTGCACGAAACTTAGCAGACAACACTATTTGCTATATATTATTGTGTTGAAGTGGTTATAATTGTAAATCATAGTCCTATGCTAGAAATTAGTTGGTAAGTTAGGATTTTATGGGTTTTTAAGCGTTTTTGGCACTTTCGCGCATGATGTAGATGAAACAAAGTTTGTTTTGCACGAATCTTGGCACATAACACTATTTTGTATATATTATTGTGTTGAAGTAGTTATAATTGTAAATCATAGTCATATGCTAAAAATTACGTGTTAAGTTGCGATTTTAAGGCTTTTTAAGCGTTTTTGACAATTTTGCGCATAAAGTAGCTCAAACTTGGTTTGTTTTGCACGAAACTTTGCACACAACACTAATTGGTATATATTATTGTGTTTGAGTGGTTATATTTGTAAATCATTGTCACACTACTACATTAACGAGCTATTACTACCCCAAATACTCGTAGCAATAGGTTCAATAACCGTTGCAATAGGTCTATAGCAACGGTTCCATACCCGTCGCATTTGTGGCCGTAGGTATAGGTCTATTGCGACGGTTCAACTATCTATTGCGACGGTTTCAATTTAAACGTAGCAATAGCTTCTTATCACCGTCGCTATAGATCTATTGCTACGGTCTCACTATAACCGTAGCAATAGGTTCTTATCACTGTCGCTATAGACCTATTGCGACGGTCACTTTGCAACTGTTATAATAAGTCTTTTGCGATGGTCATTGCAACCTATTGCAACCCCATGTTTTATCCGTTCCAATGGGTCTATGGCGATGGTAATGGCTCTCTATTGCAACGCCTTGATAAAGCTATAAATTATATACATATATATATATATATAATTAACTTTGATATAATTCATCAACTCTAATACAAAATAAAGCACCAATATATATAACTTTGATATAATTCATCAACTCTAATACAAAATAAAGCACCAACTCTAATTAGTTCAATTAGTGGTTTTGATACATGCAACATTGCAAAAGGACTTCATCATCAACTAAGAACTTCAACTTTGATATAATTCCTCTTCTTCATTAGCTCCATCAAGTGCCTACATGAAAGGTTATGTAAAGTTAATAAAAAAGGTAAAACAAAGATATCATTAATGTAAATATTGCATAAACAACTTCAATGTACTTGATCATTTATGAAATGAAAATTCATCTATGCAAGCAGCACTCAAAACTAAATTACGAAAAAAAAATCAGAAGGCTACAAAAAATAATTCAAGTAGACCACAATGTGATAAAGACGAGATGTTTCACCAAAAAGACCACAATAATTCAATCCAAGTCACAAAACTGAATGCAACTTTTACTGAGCACAAACAATATATGAATCAAACAAATGCAGAACAAAAAGACAAAATTAATGGCAACTGAACTTATGGCTACTGAATTTAATATTTCATCCAAATGCAAAAGGAAGTAAGCATTAGTGAACACAATCCTATATGCAAAACAAATATGAATTAGAAATCCAATAAGATAGTCCAAATATGAAAGGTAACAATCTTCATGTCACAAACCAGTAGCAAAGATAACACTGACCACTTGCAAATATGAAAGGTAGCAGCCTAGTTTAAGTGAAAACCAAAAATCAAAACAGCCAAAACATGTATTTCAAAATCAAATCAAAATGTAGTTTATCCTAACACTTTAAAATCATATATCCAAAACAAATCATCCTGATTATCCCAAAAAGAAAACACCATATCTCTCCTGAACCATATTGGTTAAGTCTCCCAAGTCTTGTGCATCGTTCAATCACATTTCAGCACATGGTCCAAGACAAGCTGACCTTGAAGACATGGATGTACATGAGAACCATCATGAGCATGACACTCAAGAACATAAACAACACAAGCAAGGAACCAAGATACAAAAGCAAAGACAAAGGCAAGAGCAACAGAAGTGATAAGAACAACAGCAGCCACAACATAAGCCATTCTGATGTTGCTAATGAACTTGATTATGTACAGCCATATGTTGCTGATGAACATAAACAACATAAACTTAGCTTATGTTTTATTAGTAAAGTTTATTGTCTATGTACACATAAATATAATGGCAACAGCAGAACCTCATTACCAACCAAGCAAGAAGCAGCAACTAGAAAAAGGTGATAATTGATCAGTTGATTTTTCTCCTCACTCATCACATTAAATTAGATGGAATTTTCTAAGCTAAATCAAAATATATTTACACATAAAATACATTTGTGAGAACAAAGTGAAGGAAGATTACATTTTTAGATAAGCTAAGCTTACTGTTTCCTATGTGCGACCACATAGGCAGCTTTCTTCTTTGGCATTTGTTTCGTATTTGGCTAAATTGCATTCTAACTTCTTCATCATTCTAACAAGCATTAACTACTTCAGAAAAAGGATGAATTAATCATGGAGAAATAGATACAAAGGAAAGAACAAGGAAAGCCAACAAACAGCAACAAAACAAGAGAATTCAGACACACAGCAGAGTCTGACCAATCTCACTGACCAGGCCACCTTGGCAGGCCCGCCCAGACGAGACCTGAGCCCATGGGATGACGTGGAGGGTAGATTTGGAATCTCCACACATGGGCCTAGCTGCCATGGCCCAATAATCCTTCTGAAAGTCATCGGAGAAGGGCTGAAAATGAAGTCCAAGGTCGCCCAGTCGACAGTCAGCACAACAGCTGTTGCATGAGTTATGGGTGTTTTATTTTGAGTTTAATTAGGCATATTGCTACCATTCTAACTTGCAGGCACAGATAGCTACAATGTCCATGTTCCAACTGCCATACATAGGCATATTGCTCATCGAAATCTAAACTATCATTCTAACTTGCAGGCACAATCCACAGCATCAAAGCTATTAATCAACTTGTATCAAGAAATCAGAGATTTGAATTATGATTATATTACTAACAATAAGTCAAATAAAAAATAATTAACGATTGAAAATAGAAATACTACCTAATCTCTTATACCAATTCTAAAAACAAAAGCAAAGAGGGTGGATTAAACAAGACAGGAACAACTTCAATCTCAATCAATTCATTTCGTTTTTGGTTGTTTCCAGTCATTTCATCAATCTAGGTTTTCTATTCTTCTTTTTTTTTCGAAAATCCATTGATTTGTTCATTCGAAAATCAATTTGTTTCCAGTCATTCTCAATCTAGGTTTCCATAATTGCATAATCTAGGTTTCCATAATTCTCAATTTGATGCATAATTCTCAATTTGTTGCATAATCTAGGTTTCCAGTCATTTTATCAAGATTCAAAATCAACAAATTGCAATATGAAAACTGTATATTAAGAGAAACAACGATGCAAAATTAAGAACTGAAATGAATTAAGAATGAAAAGGCAAATTTTAGTACCTTTATTTTGAGGGTGTAGCGATGCAATTGATAGAATGACAGCCGCAGCACCGTCCCACGACCAACCAGCAGCCACCCACGACGCAAAAGCACCGTCCCACGACCCAAGTTGAACCGTCCAACAGCAGCAGCAACAACGACCCAACAGCAACCAACGAAACCTAGATCAAAATTCGCAAAGAAGAATGAGGAAACGGAATTCAGTTTCAGAGGAATTTAGTTTGGGAAATAGGGTTTATGGAGAAGTAAGAGTGAATGAATAGATAGCTGAAGGTGGGAAGGTGAATGGGTTTTGTGAAATCAAATGCAGATCCTCGCAAATTATGGGTAAGTGAAGTGGGAAAGTTGAATGTAAATGAAATTTCTATTTTTCATTTCCCGGCAAACACATACTGCGTACCCTAATATAATTTCATCAATTGAGGTCTATTGCGACGGTTTATACACAACCGTAGTAATAGGTATCCGTCCCATAGCAATAAGTGGTCTATTGCGACGGTTTAAAAATAACCGTAGCAATAGGGTCTTAACTGTCGCAATAGAGTATCTATTGCTACGGTTCATAACTAACCGTCGCAATAGAGCGTCGCCATTGCTCGTTAATGTAGTAGTGTCATATGCTAGAAATTAGTTGGTAAGTTGCGATTTTAATGGTTTTTAAACGTTTTTGGCACTTTTGCGCATAAAGGAGCTCAAACTTGGTTTTTTTTGCACGAAACTTGGCACACAACACTATTTGGTAAATATATTATTGTGTTGAAGTGGTTGGAATTGAAAATTATAGTCATTTGCAAGAAATTACGTGTTAAGTTGTAATTTTAAGGGTTTTTAAGCGTTTTTGGCACTTTTGCGCATAAAGTAGATCAAACTTGGTTTATTTTGCACAAAACTTGGCACACAACACTACTTGGTATATATTATTGTGTTTAAGTGGTTAGAATTGTAAAGCATAGTCATATGCTAGAAATTACGTGTTAAGTTGTGATTTTTTGGGTTATTAAGCGTTTTTGGCACTTTTGCGCATAAAGTAGCTCAATCTTGGTTTGTTTTGCACGAAACTTGGCACACAACACTATTCGGTATACATTATTATGTTGAAGTTCTTAGAATTGTAAATCATAGTCATATTGTAGAAATTAGTTTTAAGTTGCGATTTTCAGGGTTTTTAAGCGTTTTTGGCACTTTCGCGCATAATGTAGCTGAAACTTGGTTTGTTTTGCAGGAAACTTGGCGCATAACAGTATTTGGTGTATATTATTGTGTTGAAGTGGTTATAATTGTAAATCATAGTCACATGGTAGAAATAACGTGTTAAGTTGCGATCTTAAGGGCTTTTAAACGTTTTTAGGCACTTTTGAGCATAAAGTTTCTCAAACTTGGTTTGTTTTGCACGAAACTTGCCACACAACACTATTCGGTATATATTATTGTGTTGAAGTGGTTAGAATAGAAATTAGTTTGTGAGTTGCGATTTTATGGGTTTTTAAGCGTTTTTGGCACTTTTGCGCATAATGTAGCTGAAACTAGGTTTGTTTTGCACGAAACTTGGCACATAACACTATTTGGTATATATTATTTTGTTGAAGTGGTTATAAATGTAAATCATAGTCATATGCTAGAAATTACAAGTTAAGTTGCGATTTTAAGGTTTTTTAAGCGTTTTAGGCACTTTTGCGCATAAAGTAGCTCAAGTTTCGTTTATTTTGCACGAAACTTTGGACATAACACTATTTGGTATGTATTATTGTGTTGAAGTTTTTATAATTGTAAATCATAGTCATATGCTAGAAATTAGTTGGTAAGTTAGGATTCTATGTGTTTATAAGCGTTTTTGGCACTTTCGCGCATAAAGTAGCTCAAACTTGGTTTGTTTTGCATGAAACTTGGCACATAACTCTATTTGGTATATATTATTGTCTTGAAGTGGTTATTATTGTAAATCATAGTTATATGATAGAAATTACGTATTAAGTTGCGATTTTATGCATTTTTTAAGCGTTTTTTAGCACTTTTGCGCATAAAGTAGCTCAAATTTGGTTTGTTTTGCACGAAACTTGACATACAACACTAGTTGGTATATATTATTGTGTTTAAGTTATTAGATATGTAAATGATAGACATATGCTAGAAATACGTGTTACGTTGGGGTTTTAAGTGTGTTTAAGCTTTTTTGGCACTTTTGCGTATAAAGTAGCTCAAACTTGGTTTGTTTTGCACGAAACTTGGCACGCAAAACAATTTGGTATATATTATTGTTTTGAAGTGGTCAGAATTTTTAATCATAGTCATATGCTAGAAATTAGTTGGTAAGTTGCGATTTTATAGGTTTTTAAGCGTTTTTGGCACTTTCGCGCATAAAACTAGCTCAAACTTGGTTTGTTTTGCACGAAACTTGGCACACAACTCTATTTGGTATATATTATTGTGTTGAAGTGGTTAGAATTGTAAATCATAGTCATATGCTAGAAATTACGTGTTAAGTTGTGATTTTATGGGTTTTTTAAGCGTTTTTGGCACTTTTACGTGTAAAGTAGCTCAAACTTGCTTTGTTTTGCACGAAACTTGGCACACAACACTATTCGGTATATATTATTATGTTGAAGTTCTTAGAATTTTAAATTATAGTCATATGCTAGAAATTAGTTTGTAAGTTGCGATTTTATGGGTTTTTAAGCATTTTTGCACTTTCGCGCATAATGTAGCAGAAACTTGGTTTGTTTTGCAGGAGAAACTTGGCACATAACAGTATTTGGTGTATATTATTTTGTTGAAGTGGTTATAATTGTAAATCATAGTCATATGCTAGAAATTACGTGTTAAGTTGCGATTTTAAGGGCTTTATAAAACGTTTTTGGCAATTTTGCGCATAAAGTTGCTCAAACTTGGTTTGTTTTGCACAAAACATGCACATAACACTATTCGGTATATATTATTATGTTGAAGTGGTTAGAATAGTAAATCAAAGTCATATGCTACAAATTAGTTTGTGAGTTGCGATTTTATGGGTTTTAAGCGTTTTTGGCACTTTCGCGCATAATACAGCAGAAACTATGTTTGTTTTGCACGAAACTTGGCACATAACACTATTTGGTATATATTATTGTGTTGAAGTGGTTATAAATGTAAATCATAGTCATATGCTAGAAATTACGTGTTAAGTTGGGATTTTAAGGTTTATTTTTCACGAAACTTTGGACACAACACTATTTGGTATAAATTATTGTGTTGAAGTTTTTATAATTTTAAATCATAGTCATATGCTAGAAATTAGTTGGTATGTTAGAATTCTATCGGTTTATAAGCGTTTTTGGCACTTTCGCGCATAATAAAGCTAAAACATGGTTTGTTTTGCAGGAAACTTGGCACATAACACTATTTGGTATATATTATGGTGTTGAAGTGGTTATAATTGTAAATAATAGTCATATGCTAGAAATTATGTGTGAAGTTGTGATTTTATGGGTTTTTAAGCGTTTTTTTCATTTTTGCGCTTAAAGTAGCTCAAACTTGGTTTGTTTTGCACGAAACTTGGCACATAACTCCATTTGGTATATATTATTGTGTTGAAGTGGTTGTTATTTTAAATCATTGTTATATAATAGAAATTACGTGTTAAGTTGCGATTTTATGCTTTTGAAAGCGCTTTTAGCACTTTTGCGCATAAAGTAGCTCAAACTTGGTTTGTTTTGCACGAAACGTGGCACACAACACTAGTTGGTATGTATTATTGTGTTGAAGTGGTTAGAATTGTAAATCATAGTCATATGGTAGAAATTACGTGTTCAGTTGCGATTTTAAGGGTTTTAAGCGTTTTCGGCACATTTGCGCATAAAATAGCTCAAACTTTGTTTATTTTGCACGAAACTTGGCGCGCAACACTATTTGGTATATATTATTGTTTTGAAGTGATTAGAATTGTGAATCATAGTCATATGCCAGAAATTAGTTGGTAAGTTGCGATTTTATGGGTTTTTAAGCGTTTTTGCCACTTTCGCGCATAAAGTAGCATAAAATTGGTTTGTTTTGCACGAAACTTGGCACACAACACTGTTTGGTATATATATTATTGTGTTCAAGTGGTTATAATTTTAAATCATTGTCATATGCTAGAAATTACTTGTTAAGTTACAATTTTAATGGTTTTTAAGCGTTTTTGGCACTTTTGTGCATAAAGTAGATCAAACTTGGTTTGTTTTTCACGAAACCTTGCACGCAACACTATTTTGTATATCTTATGGTGTTGAAGTGGTTAGAAATTAAAATCATAGTCATATACTAGAAATTAGTTTGTATGTTGCGATTTGATGGGTTTTTAAGCGTTTTTGGCACTTTCATGCATAAAGTTGCTCAAACTTGGTTTGTTTTGCACGATACTTGGCACACAACACTATTTGAAATATATTATTTTGTTGAAGTGGTTATAATTTTAAATCATAGTCATATGCTAGAAATTACGTATTAAGTTGCAATTTTAAGGGTTTATAAGCGTTTTTGGCACTTTTGCGCAAAAATTATCTCAAACTTGGTTTGTTTTGCACAAAATATTGCACGCAACACTATTTGGTATATATTATTTTGTTTAAGTGTTTAAATTTGAAAATCATTGTCATATGTTAGAAATTAGATCGTAAGTTGCGATTTTATGGATTTTCAAGTGTTTTTGGCACTTTCGCGTATAAAGTAACTCAAACTTGGTTTGTTTTTCACGAAACTTGGCACACAACACTATTTGGTATATATTATTGTGTTGAAGTGGTAATAATTGTAAATCATAGTCATATGCTAGAAATTACATGTTAAGTTACGAGTTTAAGGTTTTTTAAGCGTTTTTGGCACTTTTGTGCATAAAGTAGCTCAAGCTTGGTTTTTTTTGTATGAAACTTTGGACACAACACTATTTGGTATATATTATTTTGTTGAATTTGTTATAATTGTAAATCATAGTCATATGCTAGAAATTAGTTGGTAAGCTAGGAATCTATGGGTTTATAAGCGTTTTTGGCACTTTTGCGCATAATGTAGCTAAAACTTGGTTTCTTTAATAGGAAACTTGGCACATAACACTATTTGATATATATTATTGTGTTGAAGTGGTTATAATTGTAAATCATAGACATATGCTAGAAATTGTGTGTGAAGTTGCGATTATATGGGTTTTTAAGCGTTTTTGGCACTTTTGCGCATAAAGTAGCTCAAACTTGGTTTGTTTTGCACGAAACTAGGCACATAACTCTCTTTGGTATATTTTATTGTGTTGAAGTGGTTTTTATTGTAAATCATAGTTATATGATAGAAATTACGTGTTAAGTTGCGATTTTATGCGTTTTTAAGCGTTTTTAGCACTTTTGCGCATAAAGTAGCTCAAACTTGTTTTCTTTTGCACGAAAATTGGCACACAACACTAGTTGGTATATATTATTGTGTTGAAGTTGTTAGAATTGTAAAAAATAGTCATATGCTAGAAATTAAGTGTTAAGTTGTGATTTTATGGGTTTTTAAGCGTTTTTGGCACTTTTGCGCATAAAGTTGCTCAAACTTGGTTTGTTTTGCACGAAACTTGCCACACAACACTATTCAGTATATATTATTGTGTTGAAGTGGTTAGAATAGTAAACAATAGTTATATGCTAGAAATTAGTTTGTGAGTTGCGATTTTATGGGTTTTTAAGCGTTTTTGGCACTTTCGCGCATAATGTAGCTGAAACTAGGTTTGTTTTACACAAAACTTGGCACATAACACTATTTGGTATATATTATTGTGTTGAAGTGGTTATAAATGTATATCATAGTCATATGCTAGAAATTACGTGTTAAGTTGGGATTTTAAGGTTTATTTTTCACGAAACTTTGGACACAACACTATTAGGTATAAATTATTGTGTTGAAGTTTTTATAATTTTAAATCATAGTCATATGCTAGAAATTAGTTGGTATGTTAGAATTCTATCGGTTTATAAGCGTTTTTGGCACTTTCGCGCATAATGAAGCTAAAACTTGGTTTGTTTTGCAGGAAACTTGGCACATAACACTATTTGGTATATATTATTGTGTTGAAGTGGTTATAATTGTAAATAATAGTAATATGCTAGAAATTATGTGTGAAGTTGCGATTTTATGGGTTTTTAAGCGTTTTTTTTCACTTTTGCGCTTAAAGTAGCTCAAACTTGGTTTGTTTTGCACGAAACTTGGCACATAACTACATTTGGTATATATTATTGTGTTGAAGTGGTTGTTATTGTAAATCATTGTTATATAATAGAAATTACGTGTTAAGTTGCGATTTTATGCGTTTGAAAGCGCTTTTAGCACTTTTGCGCATAAAGTAGCTCAAACTTGGTTTGTTTTGCACGAAACTTGGCAAACAACACTAGTTGGTATGTATTATTGTGTTGAAGTGGTTGGAATTGTAAATCATAGTCATATGGTAGAAATTACGTGTTCAGTTGCGATTTTAAGGGTTTTAAGCGTTTTCGGCACATTTGCGCATAAAGTAGCTCAAACTTTGTTTATTTTGCACGAAACTTGGCACGCAACACTATTTGGTATATATTATTGTTTTGAAGTGATTAGAATTGTGAATCATAGTCATATTCCAGAAATTAGTTGGTAAGTTGCAATTTTATGGGTTTTTAAGCGTTTTTGCCACTTTCGCGCATAAATTAGCATAAAATCGGTTTGTTTTGCACGAAACTTGGCACACAACACTGTTTGGTATATATATTATTGTGTTCAAGTGGTTATAATTTTAAATCATTATCATTTGCTAGAAATTACTTGTTAAGTTACAATTTTAATGGTTTTTAAGCGTTTTTGGCACTTTTGTGCATAAAGTAGATCAAACTTGGTTTGTTTTGCACGAAACCTTGCACGCAACACTATTTTGTATATCTTATTGTGTTGAAGTGGTTAGAAATTAAAATCATAGTCATATACTAGAAATTAGTTTGTATGTTGCGATTTGATGGGTTTTTAAGCGTTTTTGGCACTTTCATGCATAAAGTAGCTCAAACTTGGTATGTTTTGCACGATACTTGGCACACAACACTATTTGAAATATATTATTTTGTTGAAGTGGTTATAATTTTAAATCATAGTCATATGCTAGAAATTACGTGTTAAGTTGCAATTTTCATGGTTTATAAACGTTTTTGGCACTTTTGCGCAAAAATTACCTCAAACTTGGTTTGTTTTGCACAAAATATTGCACGCAACACTATTTGGTATATATTATTTTGTTTAAGTGTTTAAATTTGAAAATCATTGTCATATGTTAGAAATTAGATCGTAAGTTGCGATTTTATGGGTTTTCAAATGTTTTTGGCACTTTCGCGCATAAAGTAACTCAAACTTGGTTTGTTTTTCACGAAACCTTGCACACAACACTATTTGGTATATATTATTGTGTTTAAGTGGTAATAATTGAAAATCATAGTCATATGCTAGAAATTACGTGTTAAGTTGCGAGTTTAAGGTTTTTTAAGCGTTTTTGGCACTTTTGCGCATAAAGTAGCTCAAGCTTGGTTTTTTTGCATGAAACTTTGGACACAACACTATTTGGTATATATTATTTTTTTGAAATTGTTATAATTGTAAATCATAGTCATATGCTAGAAATTAGTTGGTAAGCTAGGAATCTATGTGTTTATAAGCGTTTTTGGCACTTTTGCGCATAATGTAGCTAAAACTTGGTTTCTTTTATAGGAAACATGGCACATAACACTATTTGATATATATTATTGTGTTGAAGTGGTTATAATTGTAAATCATAGACATATGCTAGAAATTGTGTGTGAAGTTGCGATTATATGGGTTTTTAAGCGTTTTTGGCACTTTTGCGCATAAAGTAGCTCAAACTTGGTTTGTTTTGCACGAAACTAGGCACATAACTCTATTTGGTATATATTATTGTGTTGAAGTGGTTATTATTGTAAATCATAGTTATATGATAGAAATTACGTGTTAAGTTGCGATTTTATGCGATTTTAAGCCTTTTTAGCACTTTTGCGCATAAAGTAGCTCAAACTTGGTTTGTTTTGCACGAAACTTGGCACACAACACTAGTTGGTATATATTATTGTGTTGAAGTGGTTAGAAGTGTAAAAAATAGTCATATGCTAGAAATTACGTGTTAAGTTGTGATTTTATGGGTTTTTAAGCTTTTTTGGCACTTTTGCGCATAAAGTTGCTCAAACTTGGTTTGTTTTGCACGAAACTTGCCACACAACACTATTCAGTATATATTATTGTGTTGAAGTGGTTAGAATAGTAAACAATAGTCATATGGTAGAAATTAGTTTGTGAGTTGCGATTTTATGGGTTTTTAAGCGTTTTTGGCACTTTCGCGCATAATGTAGCTGAAACTAGGTTTGTTTTACACGAAACTTGGCACATAACACTATTTGGTATATATTATTGTGTTGAAGTGGTTATAAATGTAAATCATGGTCATATGCTAGAAATTACATGTTAAGTTGTGATTTTAAGGTTTTTTAAGCGTTTTAGGCACTTTTGCGTATAAAGTACCTCAAACTTGGTTAGTTTTGCACGAAACTTGGCACGCAAAAATATTTGGTATATATTATTGTTTTGAAGTGGTCAGAATTTATAATCATAGTCATATGCTAGAAATTAGTTGGTAAGTTGCGATTTTATAGGTTTTTAAGCGTTTTTGCCACTTTCGCGCATAAACTAGCTCAAACTTGGTTTGTTTTGCACGAAACTTGGCACACAACTCTATTTGGTATATATTATTGTGTTGAAGTGGTTAGAATTGTAAATCATAGTCTTATGCTGGAAATTAAGTGTTAAGTTGTGATTTTAGAGGTTTTTAAGCGTTTTTGGCACTTTTGCGTGTAAAGTAGCTCAAACTTGCTTTGTTTTGCACGAAACTTGGCACACAACACTATTCGGTATATATTATTATGTTGAAGTTCTTAGAATTGTAAATGATAGTCATATGCTAGAAATTAGTTTGTAAGTTGCGATTTTATAGGTTTTTAAACATTTTTGGCACTTTCGCGCATAATGTAGCTGAAACTTGGTTTGTTTTGCAGGAAACTTGGCACATAACAGTATGTGGTGTATATTATTGTGTTGAAGTGGTTAGAATTGTAAATCATAGTCAGATGCTAGAAATTACGTGTTAAGTTGCGATTTTAAGGGCTTTTAAACGTTTTTGGCAGTTTTGCGCATAGTATTTGGTTTATAACCATGTTATTTTGTTGAAGTGGTTATAATTTTAAATCATAGTCATATGCTAGAAATTACGTGTTAAGTTACAATTTAAGGGTTTATAAGTGTTTTTGGCACTTTTGCGCATAAAGTAGCTCAAACTTGGTTTGTTTTGCACGAAATATTGTACGCAACACTATTTGGTATATATTATTTTGTTTAAGTGGTTAGATTTGAAAATCATTGTCATATGTTAGAAATTAGATCGTAAGTTGCGATTTTATAGGTTTTCAAGTGTTTTAAGGTTTTTTAAGCGTTTTTGCCACATTTGCGCATAAAGTAGCTCAAGCTTGGTTTTTTTTTTGCATGAAACTTTGGACACATGCTAGAAATTAGTTTGTAAGTTAGGAATCTATGGGTTTATAAGCGTTTTTGTCACTTTTGCGCATAATGTAGCTAAAGCTTGGTTTCTTTTACAGGAAACATGGCACATAACACTATTTGGTATATATTATTGTGTTGAAGTGGTTATAATTATAAATCATAGTCATATGCTAGAAATTATATGTGAATTTGCGATTATATGGGTTTTTAAGCGTTTTTGGCACTTTTGCGCATAAAGTAGCTCAAACTTGGTTTGTTTTGCACGAAACTTGGCACACAACTCTATTTGGCATATATTACTGTGTTGAAGTGGTTAGAAATTAAAATCATAGTCATATGCTAGAAATTATTTTGTAAGTTGCGATTTGATGGGTTTTTAAAAGTTTTTGGCACTTTCACGCATAAATTAGCTCAAACTTGGTTTGTTTTGCACGATACTTGGCACACAACACTATTTAGAATATATTATTGTGTTCAAGTGGTTATAATTTTAAATCATAGTCATATGCTATAAATCACGTGTTAAGTTGCAATTTTAAGGGTTATAACCGTTTTTGGCACTTTTGCGCATAAAGTAGCTCAAACTTGGTTTGTTTTGCACGAAACATTGCACGTAACACTATTTGGTATATATTATTGTGTTTAAGTGGTTAGATTTGTAAATCATTGTCATATGTTAGAAATTAGATCGTAAGTCGCGATTTTATGGGTTTTAAAGTGTTTTTGGCACTTTCGCGCATAAAGTAGCTCAAACTTGGTTTCTTTTGCACGAAACTTGGCACACAACACTATTTGGTATATATTATTGTTTTGAAGTGGTTATAATTGTAAATCATAGTCATATGCTAGAAATTACGTGTTAAGTTGCGATTTTAACGGTTTTTAAGCGTTTTTGACACTTTTGCGCATCAAGTAGCTTAAACTTGGTTTGTTTTGCATGAAACTTTGCACACAACACCATTTGGTTTATATTATTGTGTTTAAGTGGTTAGATTTTTAAATCATTTTCATATGCTAGAAATTAGTTGTTAAGATGCGATTATATGGGTTTTTAAGCGTTTTTGGCACTTTTGCGCATAAAGTAGCTCAAACTTGGTTTGTTTTGCACGAAACTTGGCACACAACACTATTTGCTATATATTATTGTCTTGAAGTGGTTAGAATTTTAAATCATATTCATATGCTAGAAATTAGTTGGTAAGTTAGGATTTTATGGGTTTTTAAGCGTTTTTGGCACTTTCGCGCATAATGTAGCTGAAACTTGGTTTGTTTTGCACGAAACTTGGCACATAACACTATTTGGTATATATTATTATGTTGAAGTGGTTATCATTGTAAATCATAGTCATATGCTATAAATTACGTGTTATGTTGAGATTTTAAGGGTTTTTAAGCGTTTTTGTCACTTTTGCGCATAAAGTAGCTCAAACTTGGTTTGTTTTGAACGAAACTTTTGGCACAACAGTATTTAGTATATATTATTATGTTTAAGTGGTTAGAATTGTTAATCATAGTCATATGCTAGAAATTAGTTGGTAAGTTAGGATTTAATGGGTTTTTAAGTGATTTGATTGAAATATAGCACACAAACCAACACTAAACGCAATATCGGGTTTACTAGCGGTTAGATATAGTAAAGATCCAATCATGTCTCTGTACATAGTTTGATCAATATTAATACCATTCGTATCTTCATCTAATCTAACATTTGTAGGCATCGGTGTGTGATTTGTTTTAGCATTATCTAAACCATATTTTTTTAAGAAGTTCTTTTATATATTTTTGTTGATAAATAAAAATTACATTAGCCTTTTTTTAAATTACAAACAAAGGAAGAAATTTAATAATCCCATCATACTCATTTCAAATTCAGCACTCATAAGATTAGCAAATTCTTTACTTTAAAATTCATTGGTGGTACCTAATATAATATCAACATAAATTTGTACAACCAAAATATCAGAACCTCTATTCTTGAAAAACAATATCAATTTTACTCTAACAAAATCATTTTCAATCAAAAATTTTGATAATTTTTCATAGCATTGCCTAGAAGCTTGTTTTAGCCCATAAAAAGCTTTATCAAACTTATAGACATGATCAGGAAAAGAAGGATTTTCAAACCTAGGGGGTTGTTCCACAAAGACTTCTTCATCAAGAAAAGCATTCAAGAAAGCACATTTCATATCCATTTGATATAACTTAAAATTCATAAAAGCAGCAAAAAAAATTAGAATTCTGATAGCATCTTACCTGGCTATCAGAGCAAATGTCTCTGTATAATCGATTCCTTCTTGTTGATTGTACCCTTTAACCACGAGCCTCGCCTTATTTCTTACTATGATTCCATGTTCATCCAATTTGTTTCTGAATACCCATTTTAGCCCAATCACCTTTTGTGTTTTGGTTTTGGTTCTAAATGCCACACTTTACTTCTTCCAAATTCATTCAATTCATCTTGCATGGCAACAACCCATTTGGAATCTTTTAAGGCTTCTTCGTGATTTTTGGGTTCCATTGTTGAGAGGAACGCAAAGTGCTTACAAAAATTTCTTATTTGGGATCTGTTTTGTATGCCGTTATTTTTTATGATCAAGTCAAGTGGATGATATTTTTGATGTAACAGTTTGGGCACAAATTCTCTTATAGGAACAGTTTTGGAAACAGAGTCACTGACTTGATTGACATTTTGCTCAACTTCAACCTGATCATTATGTTCATTTCTGGGAACAGCTGGATTAGGAACACCTTGTTGGTCCTCATTTACCGGCTGTTCTTCTTCCTGGTCAGGTACTTCGGTTTCTTCTTGAATCTATTGTTTTCCAGTTGCTCGTTGATCTTGCTCTTTAGTTACATCTTCATCATCTTCCAAATTTTTGCAAGACCTATTTTAAAATTACTTATTTCCTGTTCACTTGTCGTAAATTTAGTCTCATCAAAAATAATGTGAACAGATTCTTTTACACACATAGTTCTTTTATGGTAAACTCTATAAGCTTTACTATGAGATAAATAGCCAAGAAATACTGCTTCATCACTTCTTTCATCAAACTTTCCTATGTTTCTTTTTCCATTAACATGAACAAAGCATCTACATCCAAACACACAAAAATAAAAAATGTTCGGTTTTACACCTTTAAACAGTTCATAAGGTGTCTTAGAAGTGATAGGTATGACTAGTACACGATTTAAAATATAACATGCAGTATTAATAGCCTCGGCCCAAAAATTCCTAGGAAGACCACTAGCAATTAACATGGTTCTAGCCATTTCCTCTAATGTTTTATTTTTTTTCTTTCTACCACACCATTTTGTTGTGGTGTTCTAGGTGCGGAAAAATTATGACTTATGCCATGCTCATTGCAATAATCCATAAAGCTTGAATTTTCAAATTCTTTACCACGATCTGAGCTTATGAGAATCAGTTGATTATTACTAGATTTTTGTATTTTATTAGCAAAATAAACAAACTCATTAAAAGCCTCATCTTTGCTAACTAAAAATATAGTCCACGTAAATCTACTGCAATCATCAACAATAACTAATACATATCACTTACCACTATGGCTTTGGAATCTCATAGGTCCACAAAGATCCATATGGATTAATTCAAGGGGTTTTGAGGTGGTCACCATATTCTTAGGTTTAAAGGATGACCTCACATGTTTTCCTTTGGCACAAGGATCACAAATTTCATCCTTTTGGTATTTAAGGGACGGCAAACCTCTTACTAGGTCTTTTGATCTTAAAGTATTAATCAAAAAAAAGCTAGCATGACTTAAACGTTTGTGCCAAAGAAGAGGGTCTTCTTCTATGACACTGAGATAAGTCAGACTCGATTTGGAAAAAGTGTTGATGTCCACAACATAAGTGCTCCCTTTACGGATTCCTTCCAGAATAGTGTCTCTTGTGTCACTCCTAAAAATAATACATTTTTCAGAAGTAAAGTTTACAGAATTACCATTGTCACAGAATTGAGAAATACTTAGTAAATTATGTTTTAGACCAAAAATACATTATCAATTGCATGGGAACTTGACCTTCCTAGTTTTCCTTTGGCTATTATTTCATCTTTCATGTTGTCACCGAAAGTCACAGTTCTTCCATCATATGTTTCTAGTGAGAGAAATTTCAGTTTATCACCTGTCATGTGTTTGGAACACCCACTGTCGAGATACCATGAGTTGTTCCCCCTCACTAGAACCTACAAAACAAATTAATTGTTAGAATGAGGAACCCAGTCATCCTTGGGTTCCTTCTCAATTAGCCATGAATCATATTTCTTTATCCAAATGCAATCGACATAACTTTTGTTAGATTTATCATGATTTTCCCTTTTGGCACATTGATATTTA
The DNA here is from genome assembly GCF_026212465.1 of Amaranthus tricolor. Taxonomy (NCBI): domain Eukaryota; kingdom Viridiplantae; phylum Streptophyta; class Magnoliopsida; order Caryophyllales; family Amaranthaceae; genus Amaranthus; species Amaranthus tricolor. Next base: position 22,565,392 of record NC_080062.1, on the reverse strand, counting down.
GGTGTCCCGTTTTTCCACAAAAGGTACAGATTTTACTACTTGGGAGATCGATATAGACCTTTTTCTTTTTATTATTCTTATTGTAACCTGAGCCTTTAGTATTTTTTATTCTAGCATCAAGAATCCATTTAGGTACATCTTTGATTTTCCCTTTTCCTCTTGAATTTAATTCAAGCTTCAATTTCATTTTGGGCTTTGCTGGATTCTAGGTCAATTTTTAATTTTTGAAAATCAGTACTAAAGTCATGAATAGGTATGTCATAAAAGTCCTTGTTTTACCCTAATAATTTATATTGGGTTAACTCAACATTAAGAATAATTTTCTCTTGTTTTACCCTTTCCAATGTTTTCTTTAAGGTGATGTTTTGATCTAACAGATTAAAGAATTTGCTTTGAATATCGGATCTAAAAGAGTTTAGATAGGAAACATGGTCTTTGCTAATCTTAAAGTCTCTTTCAATTTGGAGATATTTAAAACTATGTTCATCCAATTTATCTTGTGTCTCCATAAGCAACTCAATTAATTTACATTTATCCAAACTAAATAGGTGGTTAGGAAATGAATTAGAAGACATTACCTCTTTTCCTTTAGACTTTTCATTCTTGCTGTCCTGTGAAGCCAAAAATTGTAATCCAAAAGAGTGAGGTTTACTACGTGAACCGATAAAGTATGTTACTGTAATCAATAATTAATTTCAGCAATTAAATATGCAAGATTTCTACCAGTCTTTGCTATATTAAAAAAAATAAGAACTACACACATCAAAAAGGGCAGCTCCTGGACTGATTTTGGGGGTAAAAATAATGATATTATCAACAACGAAGAGGACTATCAAGAACCCAGGCTATAGTCTGGAAAAACCCCCAAACAATCACCCAATGTGTGTTTGTAATGCTAATGAAGAACACGACTATGGAGGATTGTTTCTTTGAATTGATTGACTTGAATGATTAATTCAAAGCAATCAATTCCCTTCCTATAACCAGATACTACTCCCAGTTATAACAAGGTTTTTTGTTCTCGTGATGCCTCACAAAAACGCTTGAATGATCACATACACTCAAGGGGAAGAAAGGATAAATCCAATACTATCGACTAAAACTAAAAACTGAGTTTTACAATGAAGCCTATGCCTATTTATAGATTTTTTGGGGGAACAAAAGGCGGGAAAACGGGGAACCTGAATATCAGGTTAACAAAAGTAAAGAAAGCACAAGAAAAACAACTAAGATTATTACACGCGTTTTTCAGGATGCTTCGTCCTGATTCTTACATCCTGCAGGGTCTTATTCTCATCCTGCAGGGACTTTTCTTCAACCCGCAGGGATTTCTTCGACCTGCAGGATTGTTTTAGATCCTTTAATTTGCAGCCCATGCAACTTGCTCCAGTCCTGCTTGAGCTCCTTATCATCTCTACATGGCAGGGTGTCACTTCCAGTCCACAACTCAGCTTCCTCTATCACCCTGATGGCTCTATGTCAGTTCTCAGGACGACTGGTAAATATTTATGCGTCTTCTCTCTACTAATTCTGAGATTATGCGTCCTGCTGGAGCTATTACACGACCTGCTGGTTCTGGATTCTTGTTAAAGCTGTTGTTGCAATTCTTTATCATGGGCTCAGCATTGTTTTCTTGTTTGGTGTTCTCTGAACCATTGGGAATTGGTTGGTTCCCCTCTTCTTGAAAAGGAATTTCCCTCAATTTTGTATCCCCTAGGTAAGGAGTCAGATCTCCTATGTTGAAGGTGGAGGAGATACCATATGCTATTGGTAGATCTATTTTAAAGGCATTATCTCCATATTTATCCAAGATTTGGTAGGGTCCCATTGCTCTTGGCATTAACTTATTCTTCCTCTGGTGTGGAAATCTTTCTTTTCTGAGATGCACCCAAACAAAATCTTCAATCTGCAGTTGCCTGGTGTCTTTAAGTCCTTCGTTTCTTCTATGCTGATACGTTTTGTTAGCCTTGATTATGTTATCATGCACTTGCTTGTGTATCTTCAGGAGTGCTTCAGCTTGGTCTTTGGCACTCGAGTGGAATCTATCATCCATTGGCAAACCAATCAAAGTTAGTGGCAGTAAAGGATTCACTCCATAAAACACATTCAAAGGGGGAGTACTTGGTGCTACAACTAGGGCTTATGTGTTAGGCAAACTCTGCATAACTAAGCTTTAAATCCCAGTCCCTAAGATTCTTGCTAACAAGAGTTCTCAGTATAGACCCTAAGGTTTATTGGTCACCTCAGTTTGCCCATCAATTTGGGGGTGGTGAGATGTATTGAAACAAAGCTTTGTGCCAAGCAGTCTCCATAAGGTGCTCCAAAAAGAACTCAGAAACTTGTTGTCCTTATCAGACACTATAGTCCTGGGAACCCCATGAACCTTAAAACTTCTGCAAAGTACATCCTAGCTATATTAGTGGCATCATCCACCTTTGCACATGCAATGAAGTGAGCCATCTTAGAGAACCTGTCTACTACTTCCATGATTGAGTCTTTATACCTCTGTGTCCTAGGCAAAGCTATGATGAAATCAATGCTTACGTGCTCCCAAGGTCTGCTTGCAATGGTTAAGGGTTTGTGTTCTCCTCTGTAAAAGACTAACTTAGCCTTTATGCAACTTTCACATCTAAGCACATATTTACCTACCGTGCCAAGCATCTTAGACCAAAAGAAGTTTTGTGCTAGAATATCTAGAGTTTTCTGTATCTCAAGTGTCCAGCGAAACATCCTTTATGGGCTTCCTTTACTAACAACATCCTCAAAGGTACCTTAGGTATGCAAAGCATGTTTTTATTGAACAGGAACCCCTATTGTAAGTAATAAGTGCCATTATAACCTCTAAGCAACTTAGTAGATATCCTTAAAATCCTCATCAGTAGGATAGTGCTCTTGTAAACCCTTGTTGTATACTAAAATGTCATCTAGGTAGACTACTACAAACTTACCTAAAAAAGGTCTCAAAACCTTAGCCATGAGTCTCATAAAGGTACTAGGGGCACCTGTGAGCCCAAATGGCATGACCATCCATTCATAAAGCCCATATTTGGTCTTGAAAGTAGTTTTCTACTCATCCCCTGCTTTCATCCTGATCTGACCGTAACCACTCCTCAAATCTAGTAAACTGAACCACTCAGCCCCAGACAACTCACCCATTAAGTCATCTATTCTAGGTATGGGGAATTTATTTTTGACAGTTATGTTATTGATACTTCTACTATCAACACACATTCTCCAAGTTCCATCCTTCTTAGGAACTAATAGTGTGGGTACAGCACACGGGCTAAGACTCTCCCTTACAAATCCTTTTTCCAACAGTCTTTGACTTGTCTTTAGAGTTCTTCAGCCTCTTTAGGGTTAGTCCTATACGCAGGTTTGTTGGGTAACACAACCCCTGGTATGAGGTCTATCTGATGTTCAATGCCTCTGAGAGGGGGTAATCTCATGGGTAAATCCTCAGGAAAAACATCCTTATATTCCTCAATGATTGGTTTAATTTCAGTAGGCAACTCAGTTCTCCCTGGGTCAACATCCTTGGTAAACATTATCCATCCCTGACCCACCTGAAACAGCCCAAACCAACGTAAACAATATAATAATAATATTGTCTACAAAGCACAGCGGAAGACTTATAGAAGTCTGGGCTGAATCCGACCTGTGGCTCGACAGCCACAGCAACCAATATCAGAGTATTTAAAAACTTTACAAAACTGTAATACAATTACTTACAACCCAGTTATAAACTAAATTAATACATTATAAAATATCTATTTTTTATTTAAAAAGACATGATTTGTCAAAATGTCATTATAAGTTAACCTTCCGAAAACGATGTCCTCGCTATCGCAACACATGACACATAAATGAGCAGCACATCCATCTGCACTAAAGATGGCAACCTGAAAGTGCATCTATCCCCTGTAAGAGATAGGCCCTATATAAAAAAAAATTGTTAACAATTGCATTGTTGAGTAATCCAACAAACTACTACATTTGTATACAAGTCATTAATAAACATCTCCAATCAAATTCCTTGTTCACTTGGTAACCATTTATAAACATTATTTTATCCTTCTCAAAACACTTTTAAAAGACCGTTTGATATCGACATAAATGCGGCTATGAACCTTTAGTTCATAACGAATCAAAACACGGCTATTACTTTACAAGTTAATAGCGTAAATCAAAACTCTTTTAAAAAGATCGTTTGGTATCGACATAAATACGGCTATGAACCTTTAGTTCATAACGAATCAAAACACGGCTATAACATTACAAGTTAATAGCGTAAATCAAAATGCGGCTATTACTTTACAAGTCAATAGCGAAACAATACGGCAAATGAGAAATATGATATCATTTGCAAAACAAACAAAACTTTATGTACCAAACGTATTTATTCAAAACTCTTATTAAATCAATAATTTAACAACACTTAAAACGTGGGAATATATGGACCGTCAGGAAGTAGGCTTGATCTAAATCCTGAGAACATGGGTGATCGTCATCACCGAAAATACGGTTCTTGCAAGAACGAAACGGGATCGGGGGCTCGAGACCAATCCGAATAACCATTACCTATTATCAAGCTATAGGATTTCACAATAATCCGGATATAAATATCCGTTGCCAATTCCCAAAAACGGACATTCTTCAATGTCGAACATTTCAATATAAAACAAAACAATAATTCAATTGATTTTCTTTGAAATCAACAATCATACCTCATTTTCATAATACAATATTTCAAGACTCGTATTTTATAAGTTAGTAACATACAAAATATGTTTTTGTAATCTCTTTAAATGAATACAATATTTAAAAGCTCATATATAAAAACATATGCACATTCAAAACAATAATTTAATAAGGACCAGGAGCAAGGTCAAACAAGGTCAAAATCCACAGTTTCAAACACCAAACGAATTTGCTCAAATATCAATAGTAGTAATACCACACCTTATAAAACATAACTTGAACTTTGAAATACTTGAATTAAATTTAAAAGATAGGGTAGTAGTTTGCTTGTAGATTACCTTTCTACGCCAAGAATAACAATCAATAATTAAAATACCAATCAATTCATATGTTCCCAAATTTATACTTGAACCAAACACTCATATTATTCAATTAAGATCCATAACCCAACAATACCAATCCATAAAGGGAAAACAATAAACCTAAGTTAATCTCAATTACTCAATAAATAACCTTAAACCTCCAATTTATTTTATACTTCCTAATCCCACATAATAAATTCCATTTTAGTACCATAACAGGACACTTGTTAGTAATTTGATCATAACTCTCTCATACGAACTCATCTTGGGGCGATCCAAGTGCCTACGTGATCGTGACTCGAAGCTCTACAAATATCATGCAGACACCAGAACCCAAAAACAATCAAAACTATCCCAAAATAGCCAAAACAGAAGGTTCAGTATTGATTTTCATGACAGCCTGCGGGTATGTCACTGTTTTGAACATAACTCTCTCATACGAACTCATCTTTCGGCGATTCAAGTCCCTACATGATCGCGACTCGAAGCTCTACAAATATCATGCAGACACCAGAATCCAAAAACAATCAAAACTATCCCAAAATAGTCAAAACAGAAGGTTCAGTATTGATTTTCATGACAGCCTGCGGGTATGCCACTGTTTTGAACATAACTCCCTCATACGAACTCATCTTGGGGCGATTCAAGTGCCCACACGACCGCGACTCAAAGCTATACAAATATCAAGCAGACATAAGAACCCAAAAATAATCAAAACCATCCCCAAAATAGCCAAAACAGAATGTTCAGATTATAAACTGAAATTTCAGAATCCCAAATACTCAATTTGATACTAGAAATCAAATAACCCAAATAACCAATACTAATCAACACTAGCAAAAACCCAATTACTAATTAAACTCATATACTCTAATTAAATTCAAGTTGATACCCAAATTGAATCCACATACCAAACTACCTAAAAACATTCAATTAATACTTAAATAGAATAGTTTGTGGATTACCTCAATCACCATTGAAGGAAGAGGAAGGAGTTGGTATGGTGGTGTGGTGACACAGGCGCAGCCCAAAGGAGCCGGTGGTGGTGCTGGGCGCTTATTGCCGCCGCAGAAAAACCACAACGTGGCTGCTGCTGCTTGGAAGACTCATAGCTGCTGTAGGAGAGGAAGGAGGCGTGTCCGTTGGTGGAGGGGAGAGGGTGGAGCAGTTGGTTTAATTTGAGGAGGCGCACAAAACGTGAGGGAGAAGGAGAGTAAGGTGAACTGATTTGGTGTTATTTGAAAATGAGGAAGTAAGGGTAATGGATGAGTATAAGGGTTTACAATTAAGGAGTTAACGTAATGAGTCATAAATTATGTGGCGAAATTACGGTGACTCAACTTCATATTCATACTCACGAAAATATGAGATGGGTAATACACCCATATTTTTCGTCGTATAATTTATTTTTCAATACTTTATTTAAATTTATTTTTATAAAGATAAGATAGTAATCAATTTATAAAATATAATCAAAATACACTTTTATCAAAGTATTCTTTATATAAATTTTATACATTAAACAAAATATACCTCTTTCTTGAAAATGTTAACAAATGAAATACTTGAGTCAATATTATCAAAATAATAATATTATTACTCGGATTAACTTACTTAATAATCCCAATCAGCTTAATAAACTTATGATTAAGCTTTGTTAAATGTAGTCTATTTCACCACCTGTCTAATTTCCTTAATGCAGCTCTTCCTGCTGATCAAGTGTATAGGTTGTTTTCCCTTGGGGGGGTATGGTTCTGTGAGAGGGAAGAGGTATCAGCTCTTTCATCTTACCTTCATGTCTCAGAGTGTAATGTTAGTGTACCCATCATGTTTCACCCTCCTGTCATACTGCCATGGTCTCCCTAAAAGAATGTGGCATGCACTCATGTCTGAAAAATTAAATAAGATTTGGTCTTGATAAGAACCTATGGTCAAGGTGACAAAACTTTGCTTTCCTACAGGCCCACTCGCTTTGTTGTCTAACCACTTTAATTTGTAGGGGTGAGGGTGGGCTTGAATTTTGATGTTCAATTCCTGCACTAAGTCTTGTATCACACAATTTGTCTTACTCCCTCCATCTATGATTAGATCACATAGCCTATCTTTCACCCTACACTTAGTTTGAAAGATATTCTCCTTCTGATCTGACTTTTTACCCTTAGGCATGGAATGAAAGCTTCTTCTAAACACTAAGGTCTTGTGCCAATCTTCTTCATGAAACAGTTTTTCTTTATCAGTATCTGAATTAGAGATATAAGGTATAAATTCCCTAGATTCCTTCTAAATATAGGTGCCATCAGGATCTGAGTCCGTAGTTATGGTACCTCTTTCTTCCTCCCTACCATTGATACTGACAAGAATGGTCTTAGGTCTGTCTCTACTGTTAATTTCTTTCCATTCCCTCAAAGTGAAGGCTTTATTGTTAGGACAATTAGCTTTGAAGTGACCATGACCATAAAACTTAAAACAGACTAGGTCTATCATAGGGGTCAAACTCTTACTCTTCACCTCCTGGTTATTATTCTGCCTAAAAGGGGGTGTAGTGTTAGTGCTTTTGGTTGTAGCAGTGAAACTATTTCTAGCAAAAGACTGCCCTGTAACTGATGTTGGTCTTTTCCTAGAATAAAGTTCTAAGAGTTTAGCATGGCTTCCGGCTAAAGCCACTGTGAGGTTAGGAATTTGGCAAACTTGCACTCTCAAGTCCTCCCTCAGCCTAGTCAAGAATTTTCCTACTCTCATGTCTTTTGAGTCAGTGATGTCACAAAGCACAGAGAGACTCTCCCAATCTTGAATGTACTGGGCTACTGACCTATTCCCTTAGGTCAAAGAGTTTCATTGCATGGAAAGTTGTTGGTTGTAATTTCCTGGGACATACTTCCTTCTATGTTTCTTCTTAAGTTTTTCCCAAGAATCAATCTTACCTTTACCTTCCCTGACTCTTTGCCTTTGTAAACCTTCTAACCAAGTTGTAGCCAATTTGTGTAAGTTTAACCTTGGCTATCTTATATTGTTTATCTAAGGGGGTATCCTTATACTTGAAATAACCCTCTAAGCTGCCCTCCCGGTCAAGATACTCCTCAGCGTTCAAAGCCTGACCAGTAAACTCCGGAACATCTATCCTTAGACTTTTATCATCAGTGTTTCCATTGTTCCTATCCTGAATCCTCAACTCAACTATTCTTTGGTCCATTAATAACGTGCTTTCCTCTAACAATAATCTCCTCCCTTTAGCATTCATATTGAAAGACGAGAGATAAACCAAGAACAACAATAAAGAATACAATATTGACCAGAAAAAGAACAGGAAAACCACGTTATTTATAGATTTTTAGGGGGAACAAAAGGGGGGGAAATAGGGAACCTGAACATCAGGTTAACAAAACTAAAAAAAAAAAAAGACAAGAAAAGATTAGTACACGCGTTTTTCAGGACGCATCGTCCTGATTCTTTCATCCAGCAGGGTCTTATTCTCTTCCTGCAGGGACTTCTCTTCAACCCGCAAGGATTTCTTCGACCTGCAGGATTGTTTTAGATCCTTTAGTTTGTGGCTCATGCAACTTGCTCTAGTCCTACTTGAGCTCCTTGTCATCTCCACATGGTAGGGTGTCACTTCCAGTCCATGACTCAGCTTCCTCTATCACCCTGCTTGGCTCTATGTCAGTTCCTAGGGCGACTGGAAAATATTTATGCGTCCTATCTCTGCTGATGCTGAGATTATGCATCCTGTTGGAGCTGTTACACGACCTGCTGTTGCTGGATTCTTGTCATGAGCTTTTGTTGCTATCCTTTATCATGGGCTCAGCATTGTTTTCTTGTTTAGTGTTCTCTGAACCATTGGAAATTGGTTCAGCTTCTCATCATCAACAAAGAAGGATTCGCAAAAACACAAGGAATTAGATCAAGTAGATAAGACAAATTAGGTCAAGTAAACAGAAAATTGTTTGAGTTATGTTTAATAGGAGTATAGAATAATGGAAAAACAGTGAATAAAAAATTCATTAAACCTCTAGAGGAAAAACAAGCACATGAAGTGAAATTGAACCCTAAAAACCGAACATACCCAAATCAGAAAAATGGTGCAAACAAAGAAAAAAAGGTTAAAGACAAAAAATAGAGCAGAAAGATCAAACCTTTAAGAATTAAAAGGAAAACCAGGAAGAGATGACTGAGAAAACAGTTGTTCAAACTTCTGGTTCTAGTAGCTTATTTTATTTGTGTTGCTCTAAACAAACAAGGAGGGATAACGATAGCCCTAAAAATCAAAAACCCTAATCTAATTTACATTTCACAATCTAAAACTCACAATTAAAGAAAAAAATACCAATCCAACAATGATTCAAGATTTGAAGTATAGTGAAAACATTGGAGAATTAACAATAATCCAGTTAATAATTAACAAACCAAGCAATTAAATTCTCAAAATTTCAATATCACAGGAAAAAGATTGGAAGAAGCAAAAAAATGTAGGGGGACTCAATTTACCTTAGCACGGCGAAGTAGCACTGTAATTGGAGGTCTGTAGAAAAACAATGAAGTAGTATATTAAAAATAAAACGAAATGAAGAAACTACGTAAAGAAATCAATGCTCATCAGCCTACCAACAAAAAAAGAGGAAAGAAAAGAACAATGATACGCAAATAATTGGGTTCTAATAAAAAAGAAAGTAGAAAACAAATCCAAAGAAACAAAAACCCTAAACATCGATTATCCTAAAAATGACGATTAATCTAATTTACGTTTCACAATCTAAAGCTCACGACCATAATTTTCAGAACAACTTCATCAGCAACATGAGTCTGCTTTAGTAGTAGCTCAAAAGCAGCAACGACAACATCTGTTGCACAACCACATAATGACAGCTCCTGTCGACAACAACATTTGTTGCACAACCACTTAATAACAACATATGTGCACAACATCTATAGAAAGTGCATAAAAAATAGTCTTTATCATCACCATCATCTTACCCAATGTATCCCACTCATAAAAAACTATAATAAAGGTCTCAAGCAGCAACTCATATTTAGAATAAAAAAAAGTCATTTTATAAAATAAAAACAAAAAAACGAGTAACAAATTCAACAAATCAACGGAACAAACAAAATTCAAAAAATGTAACCTAATTATTGAAGCATAATGGTATTATATAATTGTTCAATAATTTCAATGGTTTAGTTTGATGAAGAGTAGCAACAATGAGCATGGATTTAGATTAATTAGAAAAATAATCAGAAACTTTTAAACAATTGAGCAACCAATTGCAAAGATTCTTCTACGAAAACTGTGTATTTTCATCTAGAAGATACTATTCATGATCATAATTGTTGTATTACAGAATTACACTACATTGAGCACCTAACGTCTCCATTAAATTCACCATGTATCATATACCTAACAATAAAACTAAAATTCTTGTGAGGCACTTCCAATTTCAGCCTTATTAGAAAAACTTACGAAACCCTAATTTCAATTGACTTCATTGAAAACCAAAACCCAGAAAAACTTACGAAAACCTAATTTGTTCATTGTTAAAGCAGACACGAGCATAAGGTGACGAAAATCTGCTTGATTCTTTCGGTTAATAAATATGCTTGATTCTTACGGTTGATTAACAACAACCTTTCGAAACACATCATCATAAATAAAATAAGAAACCTAAATCAAAAACCCAAATCAAAGCATATAAAAAAATAATAAATTGATTATAAAGAATCTTATAATTTCACAAAGAAATAAAAGGTTAGTTCACATCTTCAACCGGCTGCACAACTCTTCATCAAAACATATGATTAGTGAAATTCCCAGTTAAAATGACACGAAAATTGCAAATTCGTTAAGCTTCTCAACTTACTAATGATGGTTAATAGAGGAGTGCATGAAAAAGAACTATTAGCAATACCTGGAACCGATGATGAATTTGGGACAAGAGATGATATTCTGTGTTGACTCTCTTAGATTTTGATGATGACTACACTTAATATAAACGACTGCATTTTAGAGATTGTGTGCATGTTGATATCCGGTCTTGATAAAGATCGTTGATAGTGCCTAAGACTTGGTCCATGAACTGTGTATATGTCAAATATATCCAAGAAAGTTAGATAAGGAAGATCGCTTAGGATCTCAAATGTAGACAGGAGGTCTACTGTTGCCAAGTATGATGATCTGTCGATACTTGTTGATGGAGACAGTGCTCTGTTCCCAAGATTGAAGTCTGGAAGAATCAACGTCAGCTGAAAATTCTGTAGAATATATATTTTTTTGATTTTTAGTTGATATGTTGGTTAAAATTAATTTGTTGCATTATTAATTTAATAAGTTAAGAGGCAAAATATTTTTTAAAAAAAATAACCGTACCTTTTCTAAAGTGGAGAAAACTTCTCCTTATTTTTCTCGACATAAATAGGCTTGTAATATGGCTTTAATTAAGAAAAAACTTCCTTGCCTGTTTTTTAAAAAGTAACCGTGACTATTTTACTTGCTATTCAAGATCCACTTACTTCTCCATAATCTAAGAAATAAGGATGTAGTAGGTAATTATTTCTTTTACTAGTTACATGAGATCCCATATAAAAGGGAGTTGTTTTTCAACCGGATTGAGAGAGTAGGAGTGTCCATACATGAGATAAAAAATTAACAAGAAATATATTTGCTCCAAAAGTTTCCAATTAACTTAAAACATTTTTTTGTGCAATTCATTAATTATATCCTTAGGAATTTGTCCTTTGTAATGTTTATTTAGAGAATTGTTGTAACTAGACTTGAGGAAGTCTAGGGGAGAAGAGAGAAGCTTTGAGAAGAAGCAAGAAAAGGAGAAAGAGAAAGAAAAAGAGAAGGAGAAGGAGAAGAGAAGTTGGCCTAGTTTTGCTTATTTGTTTTATGTAATTGTAACTAATTGCCTAAAATATAATAGAGAATTTTGAAATCCCAATGGGTCGTTGTTTTTCCTTCTTTATAGGCCTAGAAGATTTCCACGTAAAATTGTGTTGTCTCTTTTTTATTTTTCGTATCAAGTTTAAGTTTTAATTCCGCAATCTAATTCCGCAAAAACAGGGCAAAAATACTTAAATTTATCAAACAACAATTAACCCCCCCCCCCCCCCCCCCCTCCCCTTCTTATTGTTATCCACCATCTCTAACAATTTCTATAATTAGTATTAAAACCTTGTTCCTCAACTGATCAGGAAACCTTGAGAGCAATATCTTGGTATTTTAGAGATGTCGAATATGAATGAATGAATGGAAGAAGGGTACTCTACTCAAAGGCCACCTATGTTCGATGGAAAGTTCTACACGTACTGGAACAATAGAATGGAAATTTTCATTAAAGCTGAAAACTATCAAGTATGGAGAGTTATCGAAATTGGAGATTTTGAGATAACTACTACAAACACCAATGACGAAATCATTCCTAAACCTATAACCGAATATGAAAAGGAAGATTTTCAGAAAAAGGAGATGAACACTTTTGCAATCAAATTACTTCACTGTGGTCTTGGAACAAACGAACATAACCGTATTATAGGTGGCAAATCTGCTAGCAGATTTGGGATCTGCTGGAAGTTACCCACGAGGGTACAAGTGAAGTAAAGCGCTCCAAGATAGAGTTCTTAATGTCTAAATATGAACAGTTCGTTATGGAACCTTGAGAAAGCATCTAAGAGATGTTTACCAGGTTGATAAACATTACAAATGAACTTGTCTCTCTTGGAAGGCATATTCCCGCTGATGAACAGGTCAGAAAAATTCTACGTAGTCTCTCTCAAGACGAACGCTGGAGAGCCAAGTCACAGCCATTCAAGAATCCAAAGATTTCACAAAATTCAATCTAGAATAACTGGCTGGTTCCCTTATGACTCACGAATTGCATTTGGGAACAGCTGATAGTTCCAGAAACAAAGGCTTCGCTCTGACAGTGACTGATCAAGAAAAGTCAGAATGTGATGAAGAGGAGGCTGTTATGTTAGTACGAAAATTTAAGAAATTTTTCAGGAACAACAGATACGCTAACCAAAGAAACAAGGAAAGAAGATTTGCAAATTCCAAATCCGACTACAAATGCCACAAATATGGAAGTAGTGATCACTTCATCAAAGATTACCCAACATGGAAAAATGAAAAGGGCAAGGGAAAGGCAAGAGAAACTGAAAGAATACCGATGAAAGGAAATCTCAATAAAAAAGACTTTTGCAAAGCCATTATTACTGCATGGGGAGAATCCGAGAGTGAAGCTAAGACAGAGATCCCCGTAGAGGAAGAAACATCCAATTTATTTCTCATGGCTTCACACGAAAGAAAGAATGAAAAGTCTAAAGGAAAAGAGCTAATGTCTTCTAATTCATTTCCTATGAATTAATTGAGTTGCTTATAGAGACACAAGATAAATTGGAAGAAAATAATGTTACATGTCGCCAAATTGAAAAGGACCTTAAGATTAGTAAAGACCATGTTTCTTATCTAAACGTTTTTAGATCTGATGTTCAAAATAAATTCTTTAATCTGTTAGATCAAAACATCACCTTAAAGGAAACATTGGAAAGGGTAAAACAAGAGAACATTATTCTTAATGTTGAGTTAACCCAATATAAATTATTAGGGTTGAACAAGGAGTTTAACGACATACCTATTCATGACTTTAGTACTGATTTTCAAAAATTAAAAATTGACCTAGAATCCAGCAAAGCCCAAAATGAAAAATTAAAGCTTGAATTAAATTCAAAAGGAAAAGGGAAAATCAAAGATGTACCTAAATGGATTCTTGATGCTAGAATAAAAAATACTAAAGGCCTGGGTTACAATAAAAATAATAAAAAGAAAAAGGTCTATGTCAATCTCCCAAGTAGTAAAGTTTGTACACACTTTTTGTGGAAAAACTAGACACCTAAAACATCAATGTGCCAAAAGGGAACAGCATGATAAATCTAACAAATTTATGTCGATCGCATTTGGATAAAGAAATATTATTCATGTCTAATCGACAAGGAACCCAAGGAAGACTGGGTTCCTGATTCTAACAATTAATTTTTTTTTTTTTTGCAGGTTCTATGGAGGAGGAACAACTCATGGTATCTTGACAGTGGGTATTTCAAGCACATGACAGATGATAGATTGAAATTTCTCTCAGTAGGATCCTATGATGGAGGAACTGTGACTTTGGGTGACAACATGAAAGGCGAAATCTAGCCAAAGGAAAACTAGGAAGGTCAAGTTCCCATGCAATTGATGATGTATTTTTGGTCGACAATTTAAAACATAATTTACTAAGTATTTCTCAATTATGTGACAAAGGTAACTCTGTAAACTTCACTTCTGAAAAATGTATTATTTCTAGGAGTGACACACGAGACATTATTCTGGACGGAATTCGTAAGGGGAACACTTTCATTGTGAACATCAACACTGTTCCCAATTCGAGTCTGACTTATCTCAGTGTCCTAGAAGAAGACCCTCTTCTTTGGCACAAACGTCTAGGTCAAGTTGGGTTTTCTTTGATTAATACTTTAAGATCAAAAGACCTAGTAAGAGGTTTGTCGTCCCTTAAATACCTAAAGGATGAAATTTGTGATCTTTGTTCCAAAGGAAAACATGTAAGTTCGTCCTTTAAACCTAAGAATGTGGTGACCACATCAAAACCGCTTGAATTAATCCATATGGATCTTTGTGGAACTATGAGAATTCAAAGCCGTAGTGACAAACAATATGTATTTGTTATCGTTGATGATTACAGTAGATTTACGTGGACTATCTTTTTAGTAAGCAAAGATGAGGCTTTCAATGAGTTTGTTTCTTTTGTTAATAAAATACTAAAATCTAGTAGTAATCAACTTATTCACATAAGGTCAGATCATGGTAAAGAATTTGAAAATTCAAGCTTTATGGAATATTGCAATGAGCCTGGCATAAGTCATAATTTTTCCGCACCTATAACACCACAACAAAAATGGTGTGGTAGAAAGAAAAAAATAGAACATTAGAGGAAATGACAAGAATTATGTTAATTGCTAGTGGTCTTACAAGGAATTTTTGGGCCGAGGCTGTTAATACTGCATGTCATATTGGATATCGTGTGTTAGTTAAACCTATCACTTCTAAGACACCTTATGAACTGTCACTAGTGGAAAAACGCTATTTACTGCGGTTTTTTGGCCATAATATGTTACGGTTTTTGCCCGCAGCAATAGTGATAGCAGCAAATGGGCTATTTTAATTGTTGCGGTTTAAAACCACAGCAAAACAAAGGCTATTTGCTGCGAGCTTCTTAAAAAACCGCAGCAAATTTTAAGAAGCCCGCAGCAAATAGCCTTTTTTTTTTGGTTTTTGTCATTTAATACTATTAAATAATCCAATAATGTACAATGCAATAAACAATGATTCATCCAATGATAATCACCAATAAACACCAATAATCACCAATAATCTCTTTGTAAACTCTCGATCGTATATATTATATAATAATATATACATATACAAATTAAAGTCCTAAATCTAAACTAATTACATTATTTACAAGGAACAAAATGAGTGTATATCAAGCCTAATCCAAGATAGCAATAGGGTTAGTTGTGTAGTTGTTTATCAAATGGGTGTATATCAGTACAGCAGCAACTTATGCAATCAGAACAGGCACATTGATCAGCCAAGTGTGTACGTTCAACACTTTGAATCCAAGGCCTACAGAACTTTGAGAGCACCTGCACATGAATTTGAAATTTAAGTGTACAACAAAAACTTCAATTAAAACACATGACTCAATGAAAGCAGCACATAGGGACAACCACAACAGCAGGAAATTTACGTGTACAACAAAAACTTCAATTTAAGGTGCTATATGTCTACAACTATGAACAAAATTGCCAAAGCCATAATCCCACAAGAATGGTACAAGTACATGAATCAAATATCAATAGTATTAAAACTATATAATAGTACAAGCCATAATCATGGATGCCACACAGAAACAAGCACAGCAGGCCCAAATACAACTCAAGGAACAAGTTAGAATACAGCAGCAAACAAATCTCAGAATAGCAGAACAACCACTGACCAGCCTACCTTGCAGCATGACCCAAGCCTTGACCGTGGAGAACTAGACCGAGCCAATCATGGGGACGTCATCTCTATACACGAACCTAGCCATAAAGGTCTAAGAGCCATGCTAATAGTGCACACAACTTTCTGAAATCCATGCACAAGGTACCCCAGTCAGCAGAAAGTGTACTGAGGAGCAGTTTAGCATTCTGACTTAGTTTATACCTTGAAGAACTTAAACAAAGATTGAAAAATTTATACCTTCAAGAAGAACAACCTTAGCCCTTATTTCGTGGGTTTTTGAAGCTATTCTTTAATCAAATACACATAAATCAAAATAATAAGAAACTAATAATATACAACTACATACATAAGTAATTATTCACATTCAAATATACAACTACATATATACATAAGTAAATTATTCACATTCAATCTACCCTAAAAATCCTAATTAATTAAAATTATTCACATTCAAATATTCAACTACATACATAAGTAAATTATTCACATTCAAATATAAAATACATACCTTGGTGATGAGATATGATAATTTTGTTTCTACAATAAGATTATGTAACCTACAATGAAAAAAAAAATCAAAATAAGTTTAAAAAAGGACTAAATCCTTATTAAAACACAATGATGACTTGAAAAAGAACAAGACTAGCCCTAATTTCGTGGCTTTTGAAGGAAAAGCAACAATGGTGGGTTGAAGAACTTAAAAAAAGATGGAGAAGAAAATTCGTGCAATGAGAGGTTATTGAAGCAACAAATTTCAACAACACAGGAACTTGAAGAACTTAAACAAAGTCGTGGGGTTTGGAAGATGATGAACGAAATGAAGAGAAAACACAGTAGAGTCGTATGATTTGAAAAACTTGAAGAACTTGAAGAGATTTTTCGTGGGTTTTTGAAGAAATTTTCTGAAATTGAAGAGCTTGAAAGAAGAAGACAGTCGTCCTCGTGGGTTTTTGAAGAAATTTATTTGAGGGTTTTAAGAAATTGAACGTCAAAACGCGATTTTTATATTTTTTAAACTGACTATTTGCAGCGGACTAGAAAAAACTGCAGCAAATAAGCACTTATTTGCTGCGGGCTTAATAAAACCGCAGCAAATAATGCTTATTTGCTGCGGGCATCAGGTAGCACGCAACATTTCTACTATATATATATTTGTTTTTTCTTTTTTTAGCTATTTAATGTTGCGTCTAAGGAAAATCGCTAAAAATGACACGCAGCAAATGAGTTTTTTTCCACTAATGTGTTAAAAGGTGTTAAACCGATTATTTCCTATTTTCGTGTGCTTGGATGTAGATGCTTTATTCATAGTAATGGAAAAAGAAACATAGGACAGTTTGATGAAAGAAGTGATGAAGCAGTATTTCTTGGCTATTCATCTAATATTAAAGCTTATAGAGTTTACAATAAGAGAACTATGTGTGTAGAAAATCTGTTCACATTATTTTTTATGAGACTAACTTTATACAAGTGAACAGGATACAAATAATTTTAAAATAGGTCTTGCAAATTTGGATGATGGTGAAGATGTAACTAAAGAGCAATCGGAGAACAACTGATTCAAGAAAAAACTGAAGTACCTCACTAGGAAGAAGAACAACCAGTAAATGAGAACCAGCAAGGTGTTCCCAATCCAGCTGTTCCCAAAAATGATTGAAGCTGAGCAGAATATCAATCAAGTCAGTGACCCTGTTTCCACAACTGTTCCTACAAGAGAATTTGTGCCCAAACCATGGAAATATAAAAAACGTCATCCACTTGACTTGATCATCGGTAATTTAAATAAGTGCATACAAACCAGATCCCAAATGAGAAATTTCTGTGTACACTTTGCTTTTCTCTCAAGATTGGAACCCAAAAATCACGAAGAAGCCTTAAAAGATTCTGAATGGGTTATTGCCATGCAAGATGAATTGGATGAATTTGAAAGAAATAAAGTGTGGCATTTAGAATCGAAACCAAAACACAAAAAGGTGATTGGGCTAAAATGGGTATTGTAACAACCCGACTTACCGTTAATTGAGTAAACAAGGTCATCACTGGGTTCGTTTCCCAAGAAACTGAAATCACACTTCCAAAACTTGAGCAAAGGGGTCACAAGCTCTTTAACGTAACTAACTCAGCTAATTCTCAAACCAAACATCTAACTAAAACACAAGTAATCATACAATTCACTTCGAGTCGAATATAACCAACACAACCAAATCTAATATACATTTATCCAAAAACCTAATACAAAACTACAGATTCCCACGTGCTCAGCTCAAAATACAACCTTGGAACGCTATTCAATCACCGCTAACCCATCGTTCCCGACCGATTCTGATTTGTAATCAAACTAAAAGATGGAAACAAAAAAGGGTCAGATTAAACTGAATGAGAAGTAACAATCCAATACAACAAAACACAATAATTCAAATCATAGGTTTTAAAGCAACATCAGTTCCCTAGATCTATGTACGCACGGGAGTCTAGTTTAAGAGGTGCCCCATAGCTCTAAGGCTATGTCGCTCTCGGGTGAAGCTAGTCAATATCTCAATGACAATTTGCTTCAAAACAGGAAGCAGGGAACAATGTTCCTCAACTCCATCAATGACCAGCTCGCAAGCCCGATCTATTGACCATATCATAATATCAGCATAAACATTCACAACAACATTTGTCTCAACAATTTCTAATTCAAAAGAGCTTTAGTAAAAAGTTTATTTCAAGAATGTAGTCTGCTCAGACCTTTTTAAGGGGCTGCTACTACTCACCAATGACGACGCTTCAAAGAGTCAGCTTCGATTCGCAGCTATCAGCTAGAATGGTTTCGCAAAGAAATTGTCTCCTAAAGCATAACAATACACATAATCACCAAAGGGTGTTCGATACTTAATACTAACATATAACTTTGTTACATCTCCTCCTAAGACTGTAGCGTAACCAAACTTTATTCTAACATTTCAAATCATTTAAATCTCACATGTTTTATTCTAATCTCCCGATTTTCCATCAAGATTTTATAACCATGACCTATAATTGTCAATTTCCCTTCAAGATTAACAACCTCCATGATTTTCCTTTGTATTTCTAATCACAAGTAAAACAAACATTTAACTCACCATTAACAATACTTCCAAGAATCGCATAGTTCAATCAAGAACACCAATTATCCCTTCTTTAATCACCTTTAATTATTTCCAAACTAAGCTATCTAATATTATATATCTGAAAGATGCGTCTGACAAGATCAAATAACAAAATTAACAAAAGAAACTTGAATACCTTCTTTCCCTATATTGGGATGTGCTGAAGGAAGAGATAGCAAGAAGGCACGATTCTTCGAAAATGCTGAAGAAGGTAGCACGACATTCATGGTGCAGCTGTTGGGTTCAAAGAAATCAGATGAATGAGAGGGAGAGAAGGGTTAGATCAAAATTTCATGATCAGAAATTATAGAATTGAAATTCAGAGAAAGAGGGGATTATACCTGTTATTATTTTGTTCGTTATTTCTGAAAATCGAGGAACCAGATGGAACAAAGATGATTATTGGCTTCGAAATGGTTGGCTTAGATTATTGTTGAAATTCGAAGTCAAAGGAACCATGGAAAGAGGTTTTGTTCATGTATAGAAGTATTTAGCTAGAAAATAAGAAATTTAGCCCTAATACTGATAGGTCGTTTTACTATCAAAATAATTCCTATTTCACCTAACTAGTATAGTTGGGAAAGTAGGATCGAACTACTGTGGAAGGACAAATAAAATCACAAATTGAACCAAGTTCGCTATTGCTAACGATCAAAAGTTGGATTTTTGTTTATCTAAGTAGAACGCAAAAACAAGAAATGAATAAAATTCAATAATTAAAGGTCTAGGGCTAAAAGGATTCACTATGCATCGATCATGATTCATGAACAACAATTGGGATAGGAATGAATATAGGCGAAGGAAGGTGTTGCTCTCGCAAACAAATTCGACAATCAAACAATAAAATAAGCTATCGCCATTAAAGCTTAATTGTTCAAAAAAGGAAATCGTTCACTCAAACTCACAACTCTCGCTTATAGAATTGAGCGAATAAAAATTGCAAATTGGCCAAACATGCAATCAATCTAAAACCCATCAATTGAATCACCTAGACAAACCAAGTTTAAATCCTAAAATCAAACAAGAATCATGACCTTTTGCATAATTTCACCAAACCCTAGAAATAAAACTACTCACTAAGCATAATAAAACTAACATGAGGTTCAACAATGAAATTCATGGAGAAAATCAATTTTAAATTTAATGGAGAAACAAGCATTTAAAGATAACAATAGTAAACAAGAACAAGAGATTAGAATTGAAACTAATACCTTCAATATAATTAAAATTACAATGTCGAAGTGTTGATTAACAATCCCCCATGGCAAGTAATATGAGAAATCCCTTCAATACCAAACCCTCAAAACAGAGAAAAAAACCGTCGCAAAATTCCCCCTAAAAAGCTATTTATATCCTTCTAAAAAGAGATCGAAGGATATGGGAAGTTACTATCAAAAATAACTGCAGGACCCGGCCGGGTATGTGGAAACCCTGCCGAGTGCGAAGCACAACTAAATCTTCAAGACCAAAAATTTTCTAAGTTCAAGAGTAAACCCAGTCGGGTAAGAGGAAACCCGCCCGGGTACGTAGCAGAGCATTTTGATCTTCAATGGAAGCCTGGCCGGGTGTCTAGAAACCCACCCGGGTTTTGAGGCTCACCCGGCCGGGTATGTGGAAACCCACCCGGGTATGGAGGCTCACCCGGCCGGGTATGTGGAAACCCACCCGGGTATGGACGCTCACCCAGCCGGGTATGTGGAAACCCACCCGGGTGCGAGTGGCAACTTTTTCTTCCAAAGGGCGTCTTCAAATTCTTCTAAGTGCCAAGTGCAAACCCGATCGGGTATGTGGAAACCCACCCGGGTATGAGACCTGTTCAGCACAAAAATGACCCTTTGAGTACCTTATGACCTTCCAACTTGCAAAGCTCGCTCCAAGAGTCGATTCCTAGCATAATTATAGCTTTGTACCTACAAAATAGATAGGAAACAAACACTCCAACCAAGCATAAAAACCAATAGAAAATTGAGCAAAATACGCGAGAAATGCTATGAAAATGTAATGGGGGCATGGTAGAAAATAGTATATAAAACACACACATCAAACTCCCCCGAGCCGAACCTTTGCTTGTCCTCAAGCAAACAAGACAAGGTTCTAAGAATGAAAGTATGCTTCACCCTATAAAAGCAACATCGCAAAACACATGTGATCACATCCTCTCAATCAAAGCATTCAAATAATTCAATACCTATCCAAGAGTAAAATATCATACAAGCGAATTCAAGCCTTATCACTAAGGAATAACGAGGAATCAAGGAAAGAGTTCTCACGGATGACACTTCTCTATCTGTGGCGAGTATAAAATGTACTCGATCGCTCTCCGCCCATAAATATGCAAAGGATGTGCATATGAATCAATTTTTGTAGCCTAAAATGCTAATAAGGCACCCTCCCATCTCAACAACACTCATGTGTTTAAAGGGGAAATAATATCACTCGACTTATAAAAGTCGACTCGAAATGCGGCACATACTCTCAAATCTTGGCAAGATATTAAATCGAGGAAGCACATATAACTGCATGATTATCAAGAAGGTCTTTATTGAGCTTTTAATGGGGCTTGGGTCAAAGGTAGGAATATGCGAACCGGAAGTCTATTTTAGGGGAGCATAATCTAAAAAGTAACGTAGCCTAAAGATGACGCTAAAACAACTCCAAATAACTTCAACTCATAACTACTGAACCAACCCAACTAATGGAAAGCACCGTCATATCATCATCAAATTATTAGAGATTTACAACTTGAAGGTGAAAATGTACAACAAATTAAAAGAAGTGAGACAAAATTTTTATTTTTATTTATTTATTTATTTTTTTTTTTTTTACTGCAAGAATATGAACAATGAAAAGATGGTAATATATGACAAACCAAGAGATTTTTTTTTATTTTTTTATTTTTTTACTGCAAGAATATGAACAATGAAAAGATGGTAATATATGACAAAGCAAGAGAGTTTTTCTCTTTTTTTTTTTTTTACTGCATGAATATGAACAATGAAGAAGATGATGATATATGACAAACTAAAGAAGCACACTCCAACAATGAGAAAACGATCAACCTAACTCAAGTACCCCATGCAAGTAAATGTGAGCCAAATAACAGAATATATATCGCCCGCTAACCAACCAAATGCTCCCCCGAGCTAGACTTGGGTTGATCAAATAGGGTCAAAAAGGTTTATAATGCGGTTAGTTATGAAGGAAAATGTAGGGCTTAAAATAAAGGATCAAATGGCAAATTATGTCTTTGAAAACAATGTTGCACGGCTTCTAGCAAATGAGGGCCTTCTATCATGCTTATCATGCAATTATATAGCTAACAAGACCAGTACCAAGCCAAGATGGAGATCAATGATACACCAGGAACTAATCACTCAAGAAGGAAATAGTGATAAAAATCAAAGTCCAAATCCTTACAAGGTAAACTCTTCCTTGTTCCAAGCAATAGATAATAATGCTCAAAAGCACAAGTTTCAATAATACCAAGGAATCGGAAAAAGAACCCAAAAGTCTACAATGACTAGTCTCCAACTTGCAAAGCTCGCTCCAAGAGTCGATTCTTAGCATAATTACAGCTTTGTACCTACAAAATAGATAGGAAACAAACACTCCAACCAAGCATAAAAACCAATAGAAATTTGAGCAAAATACGCGAGAAATTCTATGAAAATGTAATGGGGGCATGGTAGAAAATAGTATATAAAACACACACATCAAATAGCAGAGAAAATGTCGAAAGAAGAGGAAAGAATCGATTCACTTGATTTCTGCTGTTGTTCGAACATTTGAGAAAGAAGATGATTGAAGGTTTTCGAAAATGTAAGGGTTTTGGGAAAAAGAGGCAAACGAAGAAGATGAATAATAGATGGAAGGAGAGGAAGAAGGTGGGTAGAGCTGCGTTTTTCTTTGAAAATCGAAGGCAAGGAATGATGGGATGAGAGGCATGGATTTTAAAGGTTTTGAGAAGGCGAAGCAGGGTTTGATTTTTCTTTTGTGTTGAAGATGACGATGAATAGTGAAATGCGTGTAACTGGTTTCTTATTATTCTTTTTTTTTATGAAAAGGAAAAGAAAAGAAGAAGTTAAATTAAGAATATTTTATGTCATGTGTATTTAGAATCATTCTCGCACTGATAATTCTCTTAAACTTACTCGTCTTAAAATATTAATTTTCCCGAATGTTACAGGTATTTAGAAACATATTGGATGAACATGGAATCATAAAAAGAAATGAAGCAAGGATTGTGGTTAAAGGGTATAATCAACAAGAAGGAATCGACTATACAGAGACATTTGCTCCGGTAGCCAGGTTAGAGGTTATCAGAATTCTAATTTTTTTGCAGCTTTTATGAATTTTAAGTTATATCAAATGGATGTGACATGTACTTTCTTGAATGGTTTTCTTGATGAAGAAGTCTTTGTGGAACAACTCTCTGGCTTTGAAAATCCTTCTTTTCTTGATCATGTCTATAAGCTTGATAAAGCTCTTTATGGGCTAAAACAAGCTCCTAGGCAATGGTATGAAAGATTATCAAATTTTTTGATTGAAAATGATTTTATTAGAGGTAAAATTGATAAAACCTAGTTTTTCAAAAATAGAAGTTCTGATATTTTGGTTGTACAAATTTATGTTGATGATATTATTTTTGGTGCCACCAATGAATTACTATGTAAAGAATTTTCTAATCTTATGAGTGCTAAATTTGAAATGAGTATGAATGGAGAATTAAATTTCTTCCTTGGTTTGCAAATTTAACAAATGGCTAATGAAATTTTATTCATCAACAAAAATATATAAAAAGAACTTCTTAAGAAATATGGTTTAGATAATGCTAAAACAAACCACATGCCGGTGGCTACAAATGTTGGATTAGATGAAGATACGAATGGTCTTAATGTTGATCAAACTATGTATAGAGACATGATTAGATTTTTATTATATATAACCGCTACTAGACCCGATATTGCGTTTAGTGTTGGTTTGTGTGCTAGATTTCAATCAAATCCCAAAAAATCACACCATACAGCAGTGAAAAGAATTCTGAGATATTTGAAGGGAACAGATGACTTGTCCCTTTTTTATCCAAAAAGTGATGTCTATGATTTGAAAGGTTATAATGATGCAGACTATGCAGGAGATCTTGTAAACAGAAAAAGCACTTCAGGTATGGTAGAATTCGTTGGCTTTTTTTTAGTGTCTTGGTGTTCCA
Organism: Amaranthus tricolor; assembly: GCF_026212465.1. Lineage (NCBI taxonomy): Eukaryota > Viridiplantae > Streptophyta > Magnoliopsida > Caryophyllales > Amaranthaceae > Amaranthus > Amaranthus tricolor. The sequence continues at coordinate 22,540,942 of NC_080062.1, read as the reverse complement.
AGAAACAAAACACCGTTGTATTATCTACCGCGGAAGCAGAATATGTGGCAGCAGCAGCTTTCTGTTCCCAAATGCTTTGGATCAAACAATAGCTAAGTGACTTTAATTTGGTATTAAATTTGATTGTGTTCCTATTTATTATGATAATACTAGTGCCATATGCATATCTAAAGATCCCGTGCATCATTCTAGGATTAAACATATTCATATAAGACATCATTTTCTTAATGATAATGTGAAAAATCAAAATATATCAGTTAAGCATGTTAATACTAATGAGCAAATAGCACATATCATGACTAAACCACTTCCAAGGAAACAACATGAAAAGATGAGGCTAAAACTTGGAATGATCAAGCTCCACTAAAGTTTATGAAAAACATTCCCCTCAAAGAAGAATAAAAGTTGGAAAGGTTGATTCATCCAGAAAAATCCTGATCAAGAAATTAATCACTGTAAGGTTCAGATATGCAGTTATTTAAAGTATATGCTATGGTTACTTTCTTGAATGCATGTTTAAATTGATTAAACCAAAGCAACATTTGTTCGTTCAATGTGTTATAGTCCTCATACTAAAAAAAAAGAACGAGGACATTTTTAATTTCTTATTTTTGATTGTATTTATAAAAATCCCAGCATCATTATGTTTCGAAAATCGGTTAGCATAAGTACTCATTAATTAAGATGGCCAACGTAATATATTTAAAATAGTGGGAGTCGGATCATCACCAAGTAAACTGTTTCGAAAAACCGTTACTAACCGCCTATTCCATGAATGTAACTCTTCATCATTCACCTTTGTTCACACTTTTAATTAATTCAATGAACAAATTAATCTCTTGAGTAACCCATGAAACCGTCTATACACACTTATAAAAATTAACTTCGCACCCATACTCTCTCATGTCACATGACTCCATCACATATTAAACCCTCACATCACTTTACTCAGTACTCATTGCTTATCTCCTCCAAATCATCAATATCAGTAACTCACCATCAACATTCCTTCTTCCTCTCTTTTTATTAACCCAACCATGAAAACTCCCAAAACCACAAAATCAACCAAGAAATCGAGCAAGAAGACCCGTAAAACAACTGAACCAAAGCCGCTAAAAGTCATTCACCTATCACCATTGATCAATGCACCACCATCATCATCCTCTTCACCAAAACCATTCGATCAACTGAGTTCATCAACCATGCATGCCGGTTTTTAACGCCCTAACACAACCCCAAAAGGAGGAGGCTCATTATCCAGGCCTACAAAGAAAAGTAAGAACTTTGATCCCAACAATCATGATGAAGTTGCTAAAGAAATGTCCGTTGCTTTTGGCCTTGAAAAGTATTTGTATGATTCTACTCTTTTCCCCCAACTTTACGCCATTCTTAAAAATCAAAATTGGGAAACTCGAATGTCTTATTTTTGTTGCAATCCAATTTACCCTAACCTTATGCATGAGTTCATTTCAAATTTTTTTATTCAAAATGGAGTTTGTTCGAGTGTAGTCAAGGAGATTAAAATTGATTTTAATTGTATCATGTTAGCGAATGCTTTGGGGTTCCTACAATCGGATTTGATTGGTTCAAAAATTGTGTTTTCTAGGATAAATGAGAAGACAGTGCTGAAATTTTTAGGGATTAATGAGAAAAAAGGTAGGATAAGCCAAAATACATTGTCCCCCTTGCACAAACTGCTCTACAACATTGCCCGGCAATTTATTTTGCCACGCAACTCCAAGCATAGTGAAGTAAGTCTTAGGGATGTCACACTGATTTATTGCTTGGCTAACCATATTAAAATCAATTTCCCTTCACTTATGATTTCACACTTGTCTGACTGTATTGAGAAGAAGACATGGTAGGGTATAGAGGCTTATTGACTTGGATTTTTAGAAAGTTTAGAGTCTCATTGGAAGGACTGCAATTCCCCATGAGCTCTAATAACAAAATTGGTGCAAAATGTCTCACTAATTTGCACCTCAAATTATCTGATAAGGGAATTATGGAGGAAGCTTCCATTGAGGATGAGGAGGAAAAGGATTCTGATGAAGAAAAAGATGAAGAAAAGGAAAAGGAAAAGGAAAAAGAAAAGGAAAAGGAGGATCATCATCTCCACCTTCACCTATTCCTTTCACACCTCCACCAACAACTGCTACACCTGCTTCACCACTTCCACGCACTTCACCAGGTCTTGGTTTTGCTGGTTTCTCTAATCCTTCCTCAGCTCCTGCAACTATTTTAGACCTTGTCCTCAACAAACTCTAGGATGTTCAGTTCCAATTCTATTCCTTTCAAGATGAAGTTTGTGTCACTTTTGCATCCTTCACTGACCAGCCCACTCAAATGGAGGCACGTCTAGGTGCTAAACTTGATAGAGTGGAGGTGCAGACCGAATAGGTGGATGAAGAAGACCAACCTACTGCCTGATCCGCTTAACTATTATCTTTTATTGTGTTGCTCCATCTAACAAACCAACAATTTTATTTTGGTTTTTGATGTACCAAGTTGGGTACAATGTTGTAATTGGTTTTTTTTTTAATACTACTGCTCTTATTACTATAGTCTGTGATGTTTAATCATTGCATACTTTTGATTGCATTTCTTAGTACTTGCTTTATTTCACTGCTCAATGCTTACCTTCTTTTCGCTATACATATATTGTTTGTACTGTCGTTTGAATGTTCCTCTCCTTTTTGAATGATGTCAAAAGGGGGAATAATTGCACAAACTTAAGAGGTATGCTTGGTGTATCACATAGTTCCTAATTCTTCTTTATTGTTTTGCGTACAAAATGTAATGTAATGTTCTGATTAGGAATTATGGTCTAATTGGTTTGTAGTATCAATTTCATGCTTTGTTGTTTATATTTAAATTTATATGTATGCTCTGATAGAATTTTGCTTAGGCTTAGTTTCATAGTCGTCAGTTACTATTTTGCTCTACTCTTATTTTGTTAGCACTTAGTATATTAGTATTTTACTAACTTATGTTGATTAATTTTAGGATTATTTAAAAATATTATGCTTTTATTAGAGTAATCTGTTTTATTATATGTACTTGGTAAATTCTATTGTAATGATTTAATTTGCTAAGTTATGTAGAGTAGTTTTAATCTCTTGCATGCTCTATGACATTAGTTTTACTCTATTTTGTTTAAATTTATTTATAAGTTTGTCATCATCAAAAGGGGGAATTTGTTGACTTTCTTACATTTTGATGATGACTACACTTAATATAAATGACTGTATTTTAGAGATTGTGTTCAGGTCAATATCCAGTGTTGATAAAGATCGTTGATAATGCCTAAGGCTTGGTCCATGAACTGTGTATATGTTAAATGACTGTATTTGACATTACGTGCTATATGTCAAATGCTTGATGATCTGACTATACTTGTTGATAGAGACAGTGCTATGTTCCCACGTCAGCTTAAAATTCTGTTGAATATATTTTTCTGATTTTTAGTTGATGTATTGGTTAAAATTAATTTGTTGCATTATTAATTTAATAAGTTAATTAACAAAATATTTATTTTTAAAAAATAAATAACCGTACCTTTTCTAAAGTGGAGAAAACTTCTCCTTATTTTTCTCCACATAAATAGGTTTGCAATATGGGTTTAATTAAGAAAAAACTACCTTGTCTATTTTTAGAAAAGTAACCGTAACTATTTTACTTGCTATTCAAGATCCACTAACTTCTCCTTAATCTTAGGAATAAGGATGTAATAGGTAGTTATTTCTTTTACTAGCTACTTAAGCTCCTATATAAAAGGGAGTTTTTATTCAACCGGATTGAGAGAGTAGGAGTGTCTATACGTGAGATAAAAAATTAACAAAAAATATTTTTGCTCCAAAAATTGTCAATTAACTTAAAATATTTTCTTGTGCTACTCATTAATTCTGTCCTTAGAAATTTGTCTTTTGTAAAGGTTTTTTTAGAGAATTGTTGTTTCTAGACTTGGGAAAGTCTAAGGGAGAAGAGAGAAACTTCGAGAATAAGCAAGAGAAGGCGAAAGAGAAGAAGAAGGAGAAAGAGAAGTTGGCCTATTTTTGTTTATTTGTTTTATGTAATTGTAACTAATTGCCTAAAAAATAATAGAGAATTTTGAAATCCCGGGGGTCGTGGTTTTTCTTTTTATTTAGGCCTAGAAGGATTCCACGTAAAATTGTGTTGTCTCTTTCTTTTTTTTCGTATCAAGTTAAGCTTTAATTCCGCAATCTAATCCCGTAAAAATAGGGCAAAAATACTTAAACTTATCCACCATCTCTAACCTTTTCTACATTCTGGATTTGGAATCAACAATAGATCTAGAATCCAACTTGGCTGAATCAATTGGCATCATCCCATCTTGTTTAGACGGTGCTTGAGATTTCCTTTTCAGACAATATAAAATCTCAGCAATCTCCAGTTCAATTTCAGAATGAACTGAAGGTGATGAAGATTTTGATGCAAATTTTGGTGGCCTTTGTTTGGGTGGTCCATTAGCCTTCTACACTAAAAGAGAACAAAGTCAAATCCACATAAACAAATACAGAACGCACAATTGTGACTGAAGATGAAGAACAAACGCTGCACAACTCTTCATCTCGAATCGAATTCATTGATACTGAATGAAAAAAAAATTACATTAAACACTTTAACTTTGATTTTGATTTAAGATAAACAAAAGGAGATTGAAGAACCAAATATATATTGAGACCAAAAAGGTTGAGCCAATTAAATCAAAGACAGTAATTAATCACCTAAATGTATTTTGGTTGTTTTCTATATTAATATCGGTACATAAGGGTCTTATTGTGTATTGGTTTAGCAATTAGAAGTAACCCATTAAACTTCTCAAAATTCATATTAGCCGCGGTCCTCCCTTTTTCTCGAGCATGTGGGAAGAAAGTCCCAACGTTTTCAATCATAAGAAATTTAAGCCTCATGGATCATAAGAATCACAATCCAAGTCAAAGTAACATGGAAGGGCTCTTGTCTGTTGATGTTCTTATTACTTAATCTTCTATAAAGCACATATTTATACATTTTAATTTGCAATTTAAAAAACTAATCTCACATTATGAAAACCTGTCAAAATAAATTGTATAATATTATTTTTTGAGTTGAATTGAAAACATTAATTTTTAACATATATATTTATGATTTTTTTTATATTTTTTATTAAATCGTTTTTGTCATGATTCTACTCTCACTGAATTTAACTCTAGGTTCGCCACTGCTGATTCAGCAATTGATGAAGAGTGAGAAACCAAAAGGAGGCAAAAATAATTATATAAACGCAAATCTTATCATGAATCATAACAAGCAAATGAACTAACCTTATATGAAGCAATAAAAATGAAGGAAAAATTAAGGAAAAATAAGGAAAATGGATGAAGGGAAAGTGATGAGGCCGGGAGAAAGAGCAAATGAGAAAGGTGAGCTAGGAGGAGTGAAGTGAGAAAGGGAAAGTAAAACTGAAAACAGTATTTTTACGGTTCATTGAGCAAATGTGAATAGTATTAATGCTTTACACATATGTTATAGTAAGAGGATTCAAGTGACTGTTCCTTATCAAACAAAATCATTTACTTATTTGTTTTTCCATATCTTTAAATATCCGAATTCATAACCAGAAAATTTTGAAATCGTTTTCAAAGTCTTGAAAACTAATAAAATAAAATTTGTTTTTCGCAACTTTATAAAATAGCTACACATTAGAGTTGTTCATGGGCGAGTAGCGGACCGAGTAGTGCCTTAAAAATCTACCTGCCGGCTCAAATATTCAAAAGTATGCCCGCATTTGCGATCATATTTTTCTGTCGCTACCCGCCCATGTTTAAAGTGGGCGAGACCCGCGGGTAGGCGGGTATTTCTTATTATAATCCAAATTAGAAGATTAAGTTTTAATAATAATTAAAATACAATACATTGTCCAAAATACTCAAATTGTACGAATATAAACATTACTTTGAATGATCCGACAAAACATTGCATCATCGATTTATCATCATTTTACTACGAACTATGGACTAAAGAGTCCATACATACACCTCCAGCAATCATCATAAGTTTAAAAAAAAATTATTAAAGTAACTATAAGATATAAACAAATAAAAAAGTAATTAAATATACATGAACATATGGATATTGTAGTAGTACTAGTAAAGTAGTAGTACTAGTTTAATAATTAATAGAAATAATTATTTAATAATTAATAGAAATATTTATTTAATAATTAATATATTAAATTAAGCGGGCGGACGGGTATACCCGCGGGTATTTTTTTAGTGTCGCTACTCGCCCATTTATCTTGGCGGTCCAAATTTTAATTTTTTTGAAAAACATTGTCCAATTATGCCGGATGGGTCGAACCTAGCGGATAGTCCGCACATGAACAGCTCTACTACACATATACCCTTTTCTTACCATCTTTCTTTCTATGTCAAACACATTTCTTTTCTTTTTAAGTATTTCATTTGAGTTCCCCCATTTTTGTTAAACTACTATCACTGGCTTATACATCAGTATAGGTGTCTAACAAGATGTATTCCTGCAGTTTTTCATCGTTTGCAAGATTAGTTAACAATTCTTTAGAATTGACTTTGTTAAAAAACAACTATTCATAATAGTATGAATAACTTTTCTTTCCATAGAAAAAGAAGTGCGGGTATTTTTTTTCTTATTTTTAATGACCAAGCATAACTAATTGTTTTCTAGCATGAGAAATGCGTGTTTGTTGCCTTTAGGAGTCATGTGATCATTATTAGTCTCAGATCTTCAACAAAGATTTCCTATTCTAGTTGATGAAAATGTAATTTATCTTATTTTTTTCCAGAATTTACAAATTGAGACTTTACATCCTTAAATAGTAATACCGTAAGTGTACGACGTAGTGTAGTACATTAAAAACTACAAGTCGAATCCACAAGGAGTAATAACGGGATTTTATTGGCGTTTGCTAAAAGGCCAATCAATCAAACAATATTTATAACCACCCTAATATAACTACAACGAGTTTAATGGTATGTAGGGGATCGAACCACAAAGACAAGGGATGTTAGACTTTAATCTTAACGTAGAAAGGTTTATGTGAAATGTGGGTTGTTTAAACTAAACTAATGACAACAAGAAATAAGCAAGAATGAAAACGATGTCAATCGACGATGAAAGACAAGCGAGGATAGATTAGGTCCACAATAGGAAGCTCAATTGAGACAACATATAAGCTAGGTCAAGGGAGATCTAACAATAACTAATCATGGCACTCAAGATAACGAGAGGAAATTGGTGACCCCACAAGTCACTCGAACGACCTATAATCGCACTATGTCTTCCAAAGAATGACAGAACAAGATTCGTATCAAATGTTGACAACTAGCATCATTGACCTCAAACTCTATTCTATACGATAAAGAACAAGAGCAATCATAGGGTTCAACTAATAAAAACCCCTAAGAAACTACTCAATCATATCTAAACTAACCAGGGCAAAAGCAATAAACAAAGCCATGAAGAACTTAAATGTAAATGAACAAGAAAGCATTAGAAAAAGCAATAAAGAAAGCAATAACAATATTGAAGAACAAGAAAGCAATAAATGAAAGAAATAAATCAACCAAAGTAATAAATGAATGCAATGAATAACTTGAAAGTAATAAAGAGAAAAAACTTACATGAATGAAAGTGCTTGTATGAAAGAAAGCTAGAATCCAAATATAGTCCTTGAAATAAAAGATTTAAATGTAGAGAAAAACAAAGAAGGAAAGCATAAAAGAAAGCTTAAACTAATATAGGGCATGGAAATAAAAGTAAACAACAAATGTTGATGTTTTAAGGTGAGCCACAATGACTCTCACAATAGGAATGAGTATAATACAAAGACTGAGTATTTATAGAGTAAGAACAAAAGGGCAAGAAAGCCCTAAATTAGCCCTTTGATAAAAACTTACGAAGAAAACAATTCCTATAGAAACAAACCCCCATTCGGCCGAATGGAGGTGTCATTCGACTGAATGAGCACCCATTCGACCGAATGGCTCTTCATTCGCCATTTCCAGCAAGTTTGAAGCATCTTTGAGTTCTAATCTTCCATTCATCCAAATGACACAATCATTCACCCGAATGTACCCCTATTCAACCGAATGGGGCATCGTTCGGCCAAAACAACATGGAAACAAATCTTTTCTTGAGTAGCTGGTGACCATTCGACTGAATGGGGTCCATATTCGGTTGAATCAATGCTAGTTTCTTGCTTCATAGCTTTCTTAAGGCATCTAACAGCTTCCGAACTTTGCGGGGCCTTTGGGAACGTCTCGAAATGTATGCCAAAGCCTCGAACACACGAAGTTTATCCTCGAAGCCTTCCAAAAGAACTGAAATAACCATGAAACAACCCAAAGACAAGAACAAGCTAAAATCACGTGTAATGTGCATAGTACAATCTAAAACCGCGAGACTTGACACTAAAATAGGGTCGCAAACATGTTCAAAAATGAGCACATCAAGGAGTGGGATCTATATGAAGGAATTCTCAATCAATTAGTAGGTGTAATTAATAAAAACAAGCAAATAAAAATTTAAGCTAAAACTAAGCATAAAATAAGTTAAGATGCTAAATAACTAAGAACATAACGGTAAAGTAAATACAAAGACATGAAAGTTAATATGATGATGAAGAAGTAAAGTCTAGGCTTTCTCACCAAAATAGTTGTTATTTATCTTAAACCTCAGGACAGGGATATAGGTTATTGGAAAGAATGTATCTTAAATACTAGTGCTCTCTCTAGCAACAAAAGCTTCCTAAAACATGTTCAACTACCTATTCTATTGGAGCTAAACACATTTCAAGACATAGAGTACGCATTCAATATTTCCAATCAAAACATCTAGCTATTCTCATGGAGATGATTCAATTTTGAATCATGGATTATCATTAGAAATTGACTCTCGCCTTTAATCAAAAGACACTATGATAATAGCAAAACCTATCTCGAACGATAAAGCACATATCCAACCCAAAAGTAAACACATCAATTACACTACATACTTGGTGATAAGTCCTAGTCTAAAATAAATTGAACTATTCATTCATGATGAAAACAAAGTTTTATATAGTACAGAACATAATTGATATGAATCCATGATTAAAAATGTAGACTAAATTAGGAACGGGAACAGCAACAAGAGGGGGGGTGAATTGTTGTTGTTACTAGTTTAAGCGTTTTTGCCCTGTTTTTGCGGAATTGAATAAAATAAATAAAGCTTAAACTTAGAGCGAAATAATTAAAAGAGACAAACAATTTTTACGTGGAAACCTTCTGGGCCTAAACAGAAGGAAAAACCACGACCCCTTGGGATTTCTAAATTCTCCACTATGTTTAAGGCAACTCGTTACAATTACATTAAACATCTTACTTCACTCGAAGCGCATCAACTAGGCCAACTTCTCTCTCAAATTGCTTCACTCAAAGCAACAAACTTAGCTTCACTAAAAGCTAAACTCCACACTAGCTTCACTCAAAGCTATTCTCTTCTCTAGCTTCACTAGAAGCTTTCTAATATCCGCTAGACTCACCCAAGTCTAGTTACAAAGATTCTCTCAAAAACCCTTACAAAAGGATAAAAAATTCTCTAAAAATAAAATCAATAAGTTGCACAAGAAAATATTATAAATTAATTGGCATTTTTAAAACGAAATTTTCTTGTAAAAATTCTCCCAAAATTACGAATGATTTAATGGCTCATACTAAAGCGAGTTTTGAAGAATAACCGAGTCCACTATTTATAGAGCTAAAATCCCTAATAAAAAGGAATATTCCAACCCATTAATCCTTATCCAAAATAATCATGGGAATAATGTGGATTAAACTACCAGACGGTTATTTCCACAAGACTTGAATAAATCAAGCATACGGTTAAAACAACAATAACCGTTGTTCCCTAATAATAGGTTTTGTTCCCTTAAACAGCAGTTTCTTCAGCAACAGTTCCTGTTCCCATAATAATGGCTAAAACTTTATGCTATTTATAGAAACGGTTATACTTAATAGGAATGGTCACATGCTAACTAATTATAGGAATGATAACCTATTTTCTAAGATAAAGACCGGTTAAAAATAATAGCAAAGACTTTTTCAACAACAGCTATTCCTATATTTAGCAAATCCAATATTTACTAAATATAGATCCTAAAATAAAGGATCTTTATTTAGAGACTCATATGTAAAGTAATTTTTAGAAAACTTTTTGCCAATTAACTATAATAAATAAATGCAACAAATTAATTTCAGTACATTAACTAAAAATAATAATTATAAATAAATAACCAGAATTTCCAGTTAACGTAGGCTGACTCCAGTTCAGGAACAGTGCGCTGTCTCCAATTTCCAGTTTTGTTAGAACATCCAACTTAGGAACGGTGGACCTGCTGTCTCCATTTTACATCCCAAGCGATATACTTCTTCTAACATCTTTCGGATCCTTTTGACACGTACATTTCCATGAACCAAGCCATAAGTACTATCAACGATCATAATTACGACCGGATATCGACCTGGACACAATCTCTTAAAAACATATTTGTTTAGATAAAGTGTAGTCATCATCAAAACTCAAGAGGTCCAACAAATTCCCCCTTTTTGATGATGACAAACTTTTAAACAAACTTAAAATAAAATTAGAGTAAAATCAATATTATAGAGCATGTCAGAGATTAAAACAACTCTACATAACTTAGTAAATTAACTCGTTACAATATAATTTACTAAGCAATCATAGCAACACAGTTTACTCCGTATAGTATATAAAAACACAATATAAAATATATGTTTTTAAATAGTTTCCAAAAATAGTTAACATAAATCACTAAGTATTTCAAATGTAATAACTTTGAAATCAGAACAATTAATCGTATAATCAGAGCATACATCTTATACTCCTATCAACAGAACATTCAAAACAATTATTAGAACAGTTCATCATCAGAGTCATCAGAGCAACAGTTCATCAAGTAACTTCTATTATCAGAAAATCAATATTATAAAAGGACTTTGACAATCAAACAAACAAGCAATCAAGCAATAAACAATCATCAACAGCACACAGCCAAACAGCCTTAGATCATGAATCATAACCTTAATCCTAAAGTCCAACATAATAGATATAATCAGAGCTAAGCATACTCAAGCATTATTTAAGTTTGTGTCAAATATTCCCCCTTTTGACATCATTTAAAAAGAATTGGAGCAATCAAACCACAACACTAAGCATATAGTCATAGTCAAAGACAGAATAAGGATGCACAAAGTAAAAAGCAGTAACAATGAATGCAAACAAGATCATCTATGATTAATCGTCACAGATAGTTAGTAGCATAAAAGAAAATGTAGTTCATAGTATGAATTAGACAAACAGTACCCCAGCTGGTACACTTCAAAAACAAGAAAAGATTGTTTGATGAAAGTGATGGTTGCAACAAATAAGAAGATATTAAAAATCTATCAGGAAGAATTAGGATGCAGGAGCTTCATCATCTATATATTCTGTTTTCACCTCCACAGTATCCAATTTTGCACCCAGACGAGCCTCCATTTAAGTCATCTGGTCAGTTAGTGAGGCTAAGGAAACACGAACTTCATCTTGAAATTTAAAGAAGCGATCCTGCAATTCATCAAGTTTGAGGAGAATGGAGTCTAAAGGAGCTGTAGGAACTGTTGTCTGGTCAAAGCCTTGGTGTGGAAATGTGTGAACAGGTGGTGGTGAAGTTGGTATTGGTGATGGTGGTGGTGATGGCAAATGATGGGATGATGGAGTGGTTGGCTTTGGTGAGGGGAAATGATTTGGTTCAGCCCCAGAGTCATCATCAAGATCAACTACAGGTCTTTTCCCTTTGGCAGCAAGCCTTCTGCTCTTCCTTGAGGTTGAGCAAGACTGCTTCATAGTAGGCACAGATACCTCCTCCTTGCATACACCAATGTCCTCCTTCTCCTTATCACAAAGAACAGTCTCATATTCCTTATCTCCAGATCCTTCCTTCTCCTGTTCCTCCATTTCAACCTCTCCCTTTTCGGTTTCCTTCTCATCATCAAAATTAACATTGATTGTTTCAACAACGTTCTCAAGGGTCCCATTCTCATTTAATTTAAGGTGTAAGTTATTTAAGAACTTGGCACCTATCATATTGTTCGGACCCATGGGAAAGTTTTGTCCTTCAAGTGGAACACTTATCTTCCTAAAAATCAAGTCAGCAAACCTCCATATCCAATCACACAACTTTTAGAAATACATTCACTTAAGTGAGAGATCATCAAAGAGGAAAAATTGATTTTAATATTGTTAGCCAAGCAGTAAATTAGGGTTGCATCTCGCAGACTTACTTCACTGCGTTTGGAATTTCACGGCAAAACAAATCTACGTGCAATGTTATACAGCAATTTGTGTAAAGGGGATAGTGCATTACGGCTGACCTTCCCTCGTTTTTCAGTGATCCCTAAAAATTTCCAAACATCCTTTTTATCTATTTCAAAGAAAGTTATTTTTGATCCAACATAATAAACATCAAATCCATTTGCGGGCACACCTAGCCATTCTCCCAATTTTGACTGTTGAACTCTATTTTAACTTCTTTAACAGAACTCGAACAGACACCATGATTAAGCAAAAAATTTGAGACAAACTCACGCATCAGTTTTGGGTATATTGGATTGCAGCAATATTCAGCGATCAAAGATTCCCAAGACTGAGTCTGTAATATAGTGTGTAACTGAGGAAAAAAGGTTGAATCATACCATTTTTTGTCTAAACCAAACCCAACCATCATTTCTTTTGACACTTCTTCAGCGTTCAAGTTAACATCGACTTTTGCCTTCTTTGAAGATGATCTATTTGAAGTGGTCGGTCTTTTTCTCTTATTCCTTGCTTGTCTTTTAGACCCACCAGGAGTGTCCTGCTGTTCTTTTGAAGATAATAAAGGTGTTGGGTGGATAATTCTTAAAGGCTTAGGTTGTTGATGAAGATGATTTTGGGATTCAGAGTTGATTGCGTTTGAGGATGAAGGGTTTAGGGCTTGACGTGTAAGAGTGTATAAAATGAATGTGAGGGGACGTGTGTTTAGGAGATTCATGTTCCTTATTTAATTCGCGCATATGAACACAAAATGTGAAATGGAAACAGACGGATTTAGTGAAGAACTATGATGATTTAACTCCCGCTATTTTAATGGAAAATGCTGGGTAAACGTATGTAAATATATTTTATGAAAATAAAATAAATGAAAATCTTATGCTACTACAGTCTGATCAAATTAAATATGCAATCATAAGAGCATTCACAGTATATGCTTTCAAATAGTGCGTACCTGATCCTTTCGATAATCGATTTTTCAATCAAGATTTTGTGGTTGATCGACCTTTTCAATTTTCATTCTGTCTTTAAGGATCACATATGTCACTCACTTCAATGCAGCTTGATCATGCCAAGTTCCAATCTCATTTTCTCATGTTGTTCCCTTGGAAGTGGTTTAGCCATGATATCTGCTATTTACTCGTTGGTGTTTACATGCTTTACAATAATTATCTTATTTTCAACATTGTCCTTAAGAAAATGATGCCTAATGTGGATGTGTTTTACTCGTGAGTGATGCACTGGATCTTTAGATATACATAGGCATGGCCACGGGGCGGGTACCCGGAACCGAACCGGTCCCGAACCGCTTGGAACCGGATCCGGAACCGGAACCGTTTGCGATAGGTTCCGAACCGCCCCGAACCGTGGAACCGTGAAACCGCCGGAAAAAAGTTGTCGGAACCGTGAAACCGCCGGAAAAATACTTCATGAACCGGACCTAAAAAACCGCGGTTTGGAACCGGAATCGGTCCGGGTGAACCGGTCCAACGGTTCCAGGGAACCGGAACCGGAACCGGTCCCACGGTTCCATGGAACTGGAACCGGGACCGGTCCGGTTGAACCGGCTCAACGGTTCCATGGAACCGGAACCGCCAAAACTAGCCGTTGCATTTTCCCCTATAAATACTCATCACTTTCAATCATTTTCATTCACAACTTATCTCTTCTTCTACTTTCTCTACTTAATTCTTTAATTACGCAATTATTCTCTTAATTACATAATTAGTCTTTTAATTATTTCTTAATTTAGTTAATTACATAATTAGTCTGTTAATTATTTTATTTATTTCTTAATTCTATTATTATTTCAATATTATCAATCATGTCTTTATTTTTGAAAAAAGCCTCAAAAAAAGTTACTAAAGTGGCAAAATCATTGGGAGGTGCCAGCTCCTCCAAAAGAAAGGCCACTTCTACTCCGTCGGTATCAACAACACCTTCCATTAGTAATTATAATTATGAACCAAATTATCCAGAAGGGTACGACCCAGAATTACATAATTATGCAGAAGAAGTGGAAAGAGAAATACAAATTGATGAAGAAGAAAAACAAAAAGAGGAACCAACTACCCCTATTGGGATACATATATCTCGACAGTCATCAACAAGATCACATGAAGAACAAGGAGAACAACAACACCAAAGACAAGCTCGTGGTAAACGAGTCAATTTTCAAACTATCGGTTAGTTTTATAATTTTATTCTTCAAATTAATTAAATTTTAAATTATTTATTTATTTAATTATAGGTTTATAATTTTAAATTATTTATTTAGATGAAGATGAACCAGTAAGACAACCTTTTCCGGCAATGCCACCTCCTAGTGGTAGAGCTGTTTCACATATGTGGTCGTATTTCACAAAAGAACCAACCGAGAATCCAGATATTTTCTTATGCACTTGTCAAATTTGTGAAAGTCAAGGAGTAAAGCCCTTAGTTTCATACAATTTCGCCAGAGGTAAATACTTTTTAAGTTTTTTATACATACATTATATATTCATATTTTATAAAAATTTATTTATTGTGTTTTGTGAATACGTGTTAGGTGGTGGTACGGGATCTTTTAACAAACATTTGGCAAAGAAGCATGGAATCACAAAAGAAACTCATGCAACAAGCGGCAGCGGGACCATAAGTGGAACTGGAAGCCGACAGACACAGTGGGACATTCCCAGCACAGGTATGCCTTTTAGATATAATCGTAATGATATGATTGATGAATTTTCTAGGTATGTAATTTGTGATGAATTGCCTTTTAACCACGGTGAAAGTAGGGCACACGAGCGTTACGCTAGAAAAACTTTGCAACCACAATATAGAGCAATCCCTAGAAGCACTCTTATAAGACGCACAATTAAATTATATGAATCAATGCGCTATGAATTAGTTGAAATGTTTAAATCTTTTAATGGTAGGGTTAGCATAACAACTGACATTTGGTCTGCTCCCCCACATTTAGAATCTTATATGTGTGTAACAGCACATTGGATAGATCAAAATTGGATTATTCAAAAAAGAATAATTGCTTTTGAAACAATGCCAGAAAGACATACCGGTGAAAACATAAAATATAGATTAGTAGAGATATGTAGAGAATGGAACTTATTAGATAAGATATTTTGTTGTTCAACTGATAATGCAACCGCGAACATTAAATGTCTAGAACTTTTGTATGATGAACCTGCATTTAGTTTTATCCTTGGGGGTAGCTTATTACACATACGTTGTTGTGCGCATATAGTTAACTTATCTTGCCAAGCTGGCATAAAACAATTAAGCGATTTATTAGAACCAATTAGGGATATAGTGAAGTGGCTTAGGATTGGAAAGATAAAGAGATGATATAAACAATTATGTGACCAATATCAACTTAAAAAAGTGTATTGGTCATTAGATACTCCTACACGTTGGGGCTCAACCAACGATTTATTAAGAAAGGCGATTTTTTATCGTCCAGTTATAACACAACTATATAGTGAGTGTACAGATAGTTACATAGCTGATGACACTTGGGAATTAGCTATAGGTGTACATAACATATTAGAAGTGTATGACCACGCGATTAAGATTTTTTCATATGTTTATGAACCGAACGTTCACTTAGTAATAAGTGAGTGTATTACTATTTTTTATCATCTCCTTAAATATACGCATGATGATACTAACCCATATTTGAAGCCGATTCTTGCAGATATGATGGAAAAATGGAAGGCATATTTTACCGAATTTCCTTATATTTATGGAATCGCAACCATTTTGGACCCATGTTTTAAAACTGAGGTCCTTACTAAAGTAATAGGATTTTACTACCAATCGTTAGATCGCCCGCCTACTGATGTACATAATTATGTAGGAACATGTAAAAAATATTTAGCAGAACTCTATGATTATTACGCTAGTGTTTATAACATAAAACGCGATACGTCTAGGCGTGCTAGCGTTTCGGCACGTCCCTCTTACTATAATTCGGTAATAGCTAATATAATGAGTCAAGATGATAGTTTTGTAGGATTATCTTCTTCCTCGACCTCATATTTAGAACTAGATAGTTATCTTAAACACCACTTTGAAATAGACCAAGGTAGCTATAATATTTTAGAGTGGTGGAAAGAAAAATCTGTAAAATTTCCCATTTTATCGAGAATTGCAAAGGATATCCTTGCAATTCCCGCGTCAACAATTGCGTCGGAGTCTGCTTTTAGTGCAGGTAGAAGAGTTTTGGACGAAAAGAGATTTCGTCTTGCTCCACAGAGTATTCAAATATGTGTTTGCAATAAAGATTAGGATCAAGCGGAGATTCGAACACAAGGACTAAGGAATGATGATGATCAAGACGACGATGATGATCCATGGATGATGATGGATACATCTGAATCATCGTCAGGAGGAGAGTTAGCGAAAGCATCTAACCCGTGAGTTGGAACCGCCGGAACCGCCTCATGAACCGCCAAGGAACCGTTTGGAACCGCCCGGAACCGAAACCGTTCGCGACAGGTTCCAAATGGAACCGAAACCGGGTGGAACCGGACCAACCCGGACCGTGGCCATGCCTAGATATACATATGGCACTGGTATTATCACAATAAATAGGAACACGTTCAAACTTAATACCAAAATCTCTTAGCTGTTGTTTCATCCAAAGCATTTGGGAACAGCAAGCTGCTGCTGCTACGTATTCAGCTTCGGCAGTGGATAATGCAACAGTGTTTTGTTTCTTTGAACACCATGACACTAAACATGAGCCAAGAAATTGTACCGTACCTGACGTACTTTTTCTATTAACTAGATCACTTGCATAATCTGCATCACTAAAACCTTTCAAATCATAGACATCACTTTTAGGGTAAAATAGGGACAAGTCGTCTGTTCCCTTCAAATATCTTAAAATTCGTTTAACTGCAGTGAGATGTGATTATTTAGAATTGGATTGAAATCTAGCACATAAACCAACACTAAAAGCAATATCGGGTCTACTAGCAGTTAGATATAATAAAGAGCCAATCATGCCTCTATAAATAGTTTGATCAATATTTGTTCCATTTGGGTCTTCATCTAATCTAACATTTGTAGCCATAGGTGTATTGTTGGTTTTAGCATTATTTAAGCCATATTTCTTGAGAAGTTCTTTTATATATTTTTGTTGGTGAATAAAGATACCATTAGCTGTTTGTTTAATTTGTAACCCAAGGAAAAAGTTTAGTTTTCCCATCATACTCATTTCAAATTCATTACTCATTAGGTTAGCAAATTCTTTACACAACAGTTCATTGGTGGCTCCAAAAATAATATCATCAACATATATTTGAAAAACTAAAATATCCGAACCTCTATTCTTAAAGAATAAGGTTTTGTCAATTTTGCCTCTTACAAAGTCATTTTGAATCAAAAACTTTGATAGTCTTTCATACCATTGCCTAGGAGCTTGTTTCAAGCCATAAAGAGCTTTATCAAGCATGTAGACATGATCAAGACAAGAGGTGTTTTCAAAGCCTGGGGGTTGTTCAACAAAAACTTCTTCATCAAGAAAACCATTTAAGAAAGCACATTTCACATCCATTTGATATAATTTAAAGTTCATGAATGCAGCAAAAGAAATAAGATTCTTATAGCCTCTAACCTTGCTACCGATGCAAATGTCTCTGTATAATCAATACCTTCTTGTTGATTGTATTCTTTGACCACGAGCCTTGCTTTGTTTCTTACAATTATTCCATGCTCATCTAGTTCATTCCGAAATACCCATTTCAAACCAATTACCTTTTTGTGTTTTGGTTTGGGTTCCAAGTGCCATACTTTATTTCTTTCAAATTCATTTAGTTCGTCTTGCATGGCCACGATCCATTCGGAATCTTTTAGAGCTTCTTCATGATTCTTGGGCTCGAGTGATGATAGAAACACAAAGTGTGCACAAAAGTTTCTTATTTGAGATCTAGTTTGTGTTCCTTTATTCAAATCACTTATAATCAAATCAAGAGGATGATAACTTTGATATTTCCAAGGTTTGGGCACAAATTCTCTTGTGGGAACAGCAGTATGTTCTGGTTCATCAGCTTGATTGTCATTCTGTTCAGCTACTGGATTAGCTTGCTCTTCTGTGGGAACAGTCTGTTGGTTCTGAAGTACCGGCTGTTCCTGATCAAGATCGTTCCTTTCTGCCTCTTCTGGGATCAGCTGTTCACCTGCTGTTCCTTGATCTTGCATTTTCATTTCTTCTTCATCATTCTCTAGATTTGCAAGACCTATCTTAAAATTATTTGTATCCTGTTCACTTGACAAAAAGTTAGTTTCATCAAAAATTATGTGAAAGGATTCTTCCACGCTCATTGTTCTTTTGTTATAAACTCTGTAAGCCTTACTATGTGATGAGTAGCCAAGAAATACTGCTTCATCACTTCTTTCATCAAACTTCCCTATATTTCGTTTTCCATTCACATGAACAAAACATTTGCATCCAAACACACGAAAATAGGAAATATTTGGTTTAACACCTTTAAGCAGTTCATAGGGTGTCTTTGAAGTGATTGGTCTTATTAATACACGATTCAAAATATAACATGCAGTATTAACAGCTTCGGCCCAAAAATTTCTAGGTAGACCACTAGCAATTAACATGGTTCTAGCCATTTCCTCTAAAGTCCTATTTTTCCTTTCTACTACACCATTTTTTTGTGGTGTTCGTGGTGCCGAAAAATTATGACTTAATCCATGTTTATTGCAATAATTCATGAAACTTGAATTTTCGAATTCTCTTCCATGATATGACCTTATGTGAATAATTTGATTATTGGTAGATTTTTGTATTTTGTTAGCGAAAGAAACAAACTCATCAAAAGCTTCATTTTTACTAACTAAAAATAAAATCCAAGTAAATCTACTGTAATCATCAACAATAACAAACACATATCTTTTGCCACTCCGGCTTTGTGTTCTCATAGGTCCACATAGATCCATATGTAATAATTCAAGTGGTTTAGTGGTGGTCACAAAGTTCTTTGATTTAAAAGATTACCTCACTTGTTTTCCTTTGGCACAAGGATCACAAATTTCATCCTTAAGGAATTTTATAGCTGGTAATCCTCTAACTAGGTCTTTTGATCTTAGTGTTTTAATCAATGTATAACTAGCATGACCTAGACGCTTATGCCAAAGAAGTGGGTCGTCTTCTATAACACTTAGACAAGTTAGATTGGTTTTGGGAACAGTGTCCAGGTTCACTACATAAGTGTTCCCTTTCCTGATTCCCTCAAGAACGAAGTCTCCTGTGTCATTCCTAGAAATAATGCACTTTTCAGAAGTAAAGTTCACAGAGTTACCTTTATCACAAAATTGAGAAATGCTAAGTAAGTTATGTTTCAAATTCTCGACTAAAAACACATTATTGATAGCATAGGAACATGACCTTCCAACTTTTCCTTTAGCGATTATCTCACCCTTCATATTTTCACTGAAGGTTACTGTTCCCCCATCATTGGCTTCAAGTGAGAGAAATTTAGATTTGTCACCCGTCATTTTCTTGGAACACCCACTGTCGAGATACCATGAGCTGTTCCCCCTCACTTGGACCTGAAAAAAATTAATGGTTAGTTACAGGAACCCAGACTTTCTTGGGTTCCTTGTCGATTTTGCATGAATCATTTTTCTTAATCTGAATGTTATCGACATAGTTTCTGTTGGAGATGGTGTACTATTCCCTTTTAGTGCACTGGTCCATCAGATGACCAGTTCCTCCACAGAAGGAACAGAATCTGTCACTTGGAAGATCAACGCAAGCTTTCTTCTTCTTGTTATTCTTAAAGTAATTTAGGCCTTTTGAATTTTTACTTTTGGCATCTTAAATCCATTTGGGAGTAATTTTAATTTTCCCTTTTTCTCTTGAATTTAATTCAAGCTTATCATTATTGTTACGGTTGGATTCTAGATTCAACTTTAAATTTTGAAAATCATTGCACATATCTTTAGTAGATGCATCATTCAATTCTTTATTCAAGCCTAATAATTTGTATTGCGATAACTCAATATTAAGAATAACATTTTCCTTTTTAATTCTCTCCATATTTTCCTTTAGAATTATGTTTTGGCAACAAACCGAAAAATCTGTTTTGGACATCGGATCTAAAGGTGTTTATATAGGAGACATGGTCTTTACTTACTTTGAGCTCCTTTTCCAAGTTTAATTTGTGTCTCCTTTAGCAACTCTATTAATTTATTTTTACTCAATTTGGATGGATAGACAGAAAATGAGTTAGAAGAACATACCTGCTTTATGGCAAAGGCATTAATTTCTATCTTTTGAAAATCTTCTTTTTCAAATAGGGTTTGGGTTTGGGAGCAATTTCATGATTGGAGTTAGTAATGGTTACCTCAAAATCTCCAATTTCGATGACTCTCCAAACTTGATAATTTTCCGCTTTGATGAAGATCTCCATCCTATTTTTCCAGAAAGTATAGAATTTTCCATCAAACATGGGTGGTCTTTGAGTAGAATATCCTTCTTCCATTCGCTGGTTCATAATTGACATTTTCGGGAACACCAGGATTCTGCCCTCAGGGTTTCCTGATCTACTAGGAACAGGGCTCTGATACCAATTATAGACTAAATTAGGAACGAGAACAGCAACAAGAGGGGGGTGAATTGTTGTTGTTACTAGTTTAAGCGTTTTTGCCCTGTTTTTGCGGAATTGAATAAAATAAATAAAGCTTAAACTTAGAGCGAAATAATTAAAAGAGACAAACAATTTTTACGTGGAAACCTTCTAGGCCTAAACAGAAGGAAAAACCACGACCCCTTGGGATTTCTAAATTCTCCACTATGTTTAAGGCAACTCGTTACAATTACATTAAACATCTTACTTCACTCGAAGCGCATCAACTAGGCCAACTTCTCTCTCAAATTACTTCACTCAAAGCAACAAACTTAGCTTCACTAAAAGCTAAACTCCACACTAGCTTCACTCAAAGCTATTCTCTTCTCTAGCTTCACTAGAAGCTTTCTAATATCCCCTAGACTCACCCAGTCTAGTTACAAAGATTCTCTCAAAAACCCTTACAAAAGGATAAAAAATTCTCTAAAAATAAAATCAATAAGTTGCACAAGAAAATATTATAAATTAATTGGAATTTTAAAAACGAAATTTTCTCGTAAAAATTCTCCCAAAATTACGTATGATTAAATGGCTCATACTAAGGATAGTTTTGAAGAATAACCGAGTCCACTATTTATAGAGCTAAAATCCCTAATAAAAAGGAATATTCCAACCCATTATTTCTTATCCAAAATAATCATGGGAATAATGTGGATTAAACTACCAGACGGTTATTTCCACAAGACTTGAATAAATCAAGCATACGGTTAAAACAACAATAACCGCTGTTCCCTAATAATAGGTTATGTTCCCTTAAACAGCAGTTTCTTCAGCAATAGTTCCTGTTCCCATAATAATGGTTGGAACTTTATGCTATTTATAGAAACGGTTATACTTAATAGGAATGGTTACATGCTAACTAATTATAGGAATGATAACCTATTTTCTAAGATAAAGACCGGTTAAAAATAATAGCAAAGACTTTTTCAACAACAGCTATTCCTATATTTAGCAAATCCAATATTTACTAAATATAGATCCTAAAGTAAAGGATCTTTATTTAGAGACTCATACGTAAAGTAAGTTTTAGAAAACTTTTTGCCAATTAACTATAATAAATAAATGCAACAAATTAATTTCAGTACATTAACTAAAAATAAATAACCAGAATTTCCAATTAACGTAGGCTGACTCCAGTTCAGGAACAGTGCGCTGTCTCCGATTTCCAGTTTTGTTAGAACATCCAACTTAGGAACAGTGGACCTGCTGTCTCCATTTTACATCCCAAGCGATATACTTCTTCTAACATCTTTCGGATCCTTTTGACACGTACATTTCGATGAACCAAGCCATAGGTACTATCAACGATTTTAATTACGACCGGATATCGACCTGCACACAATCTCTTAAAAACATATTTGTTAAAGTGTAGTCATCATCAAAACTCAAGAGGTCCAACAAAAAAAATACCAACAATAACAATAAGATTAAAAATAATAAAGTAAGAAAAATAGAAGTTACTATCTTGGAATCAATCCTAGGAAGGAGAAAAAGTATATGATGAAGAACTAAACAACTGCCAGTCTGCCATAGATAAACTCCTCTCTCACCCATAGCCCTCTATTGCCGTTGAAAATTCCGACCACCTTCTCTTCACTATTGTTCCCCTTTTTCATCCACACCACTACTATTAGAGTTGTTATTACATTATCAGCCACATTACTAGTAATATAAACACGGACATAAAAAAGAAAGAA
Organism: Amaranthus tricolor; assembly: GCF_026212465.1. Classification (NCBI taxonomy): domain Eukaryota; kingdom Viridiplantae; phylum Streptophyta; class Magnoliopsida; order Caryophyllales; family Amaranthaceae; genus Amaranthus; species Amaranthus tricolor. The sequence goes on along the minus strand of NC_080062.1, from coordinate 22,518,210 downwards.
AGAACCATAGCTGAGTTTTCGATACTCGAAAATTAGTAAGAAAAGAGAAAGATAAATTATTATTATTACTATTGTTTAATTAATTAATTAATTTAGTTAAAATATATGTTTTCTACTTAAACCATATGTTTAATACTCCCTCCGAACCATTATAATAGTCCCATTTCCTTATTTGGCAAAGTCTTTTTAGTTGTCCCATTTCTATTTTTGTCAAACTTTTTTTACTTAAATACCCTTAGTTCACACACGTAATTACAAATTTACCCCCGTAAACCCTACTAACCCAAAATAATTAAGAATATAACCCAACATCAATAATCTTAATCATTCCCTCCCTTTTATAATTCTCCTATTTACTCTGAAACCCTACCTCTCCCTCTCTCTCATCTTCATCCTCAACATCTGTATTTTTCTTCCTCTTCTTCAATGATCTTCATCTTCATCCCCATTCTTACTGTTTACGGTTTATTATCTTCATCTTCATTTTTTTTCCACCATCTTCGTCTTCTTTGAAACCCTAATAATTTTAGGGGTTTTTTAAATCTGGGTTTGTTCTTGACTGTTCTGGGTTTTTTGAACATGGCGTCACCAAGGTCTTGTCTTTCTTGGTTGTCTTCGTCCCAAGAAAGTGATCCTACGATTGGATCTCCTAACCCATGGTTCGATTTCTACAATCGCTTACCTGCATCTTCTACGACTTCTGATGAAACGGATCCTAACTGGGGAAGAAGTATAACTTCTGAAGATGAAGAAATACAGGGTATGATTGATTTACAACTGGATCTTCAAGATCTATACATTGAGAACTTGTTCCCTTCCTCAGATGAAGAATCATTGGATGATGATGAATTGATGTCTGATATAGATGTTCGAGGCCCATTTTCTCGTATGGATACATCTTTCCTCTATGACTAATGATGATTTTGTTTATGTGGTATGTATGGTATGCATGTCTTTCGTGTTCTGTTTTTGTTGCCCTATGATTTTTTTTTTTGAGGGTAAACAATTGATTATAGCTACAAAATCCTTAAATCCATTCATTTTGCCACCAATCTAGGGTTTTCAATTCATAAGCCACCAAACATTATCACATAAACATGATCTTGGGGATAAATCTTTTAGATTGGATTTCTCTATGTGGCTCTATTTCATCTTCAGTTAGATAATATGTTTGTTGTGTCCTTGTAATATAAAACAACTTTTCATCCATGTGCACTACATTTGACATTTCATTAAATGTGAAGTGGCTTGTTCGCTCATCTAAAATGCAACTACTAAGACAAAAAATTAACCTGTCGAGTTTATTTTTGTCTGTAAGTAACGGTTTGATTGCGTTGGTGTGCTTTCGAAAGTACCTTTTTTTTTCCATCTGCACACTGTGGTTTGGCTAACTCCCAGGGTCCTTGACAGTGCTCTTAAAGTTGTCTTCTTCACTTTTTCAATTGACTTGAATTTGTTTTCATCAAAGGGGATGGATGGCCTTCCTTTGCTCCCTGTCTTCTTGTTGTTGACATTAATTGGAACTTGATTTTTTTTTTGATCCCGAATCTGTCTCCATATCCTTCCGATTGTCCTCCTATGCACATCGTACTTCTTGGCAATTTCATTGATGAACCCGTATGGTGGCTTCCCTTTACTGTTTAGTGACGTTAAAAGCTCATGCATTATTTGAGTCTTACTAAAAATATCTACATCTTTTTTTTTAACCATTGTATATACTTCAATGTGGGTTGGTGGAAATTAATGGGAGGTGCTGATTTCTTTATTTAATGTTGCCTTATATAGATGCAATGAATGTTGGTGTTTTTGGTTGTATGGGCGCAATTTTTTTAGTTTGGCGCCATTCCACTAAAAATACTTGTCAACTCACTGGATTCATGGCTTCTTTTCATCAGTGTATTTATCTTCCAGTTTCATTCTTTTGCTTCTGTTCATCAATTTATTTTTTTTCCACTGACATTGATGGCTTCTTTTCAAAATCAAAACTTTTAGATTTTTTGTAGTTATTTAATTAATTTTGAACACTAAATGCATACCGTGTTTGTTTTTTTATACATCTGAAGTCAACGAAAGATTTTATATCCGCATGCGCATGTGGCGAGAGGGTTGCTCGTTTTCAATTGCCGTTCAAAAAACGTTGAAGAAATCAAGGAAGAATTTAAGACTTAGTTTATTTTATGATTTTGACGGTTTTTGTAATTTATTTGATGTAATTTTTTGTAATTTAAATTAAGTAGTTTAATGTTTGGTTAATTATAACAATTTTAAAAATGTATTAATTTCATTTAATTCCCAAAGAATGTGAAACCCAATTTTCCCTCCAAAATTCATTCTATCTACTTTATTAAGCAAAAGGAGAGAATCATTAACAATTAATCCAATTACTTAAAAATACCCAACTACCACCTTTTTAATGGACCCCACACAACCCTTAATAACCGTGCCCAAGGAAATGAGACTATTATAATGGTTCGGAGGGAGTAATAAATAAATAATCTAAAAACTGATTTTTTTTTAAATAAAATAAAATAAATATGTAATTTAAAATAAATTATTATATTATAAATAAAAAAGGTCATATATAAAGTCAAGTAGATAGCCTAGTACGCTGCCATCTCTTATTAGTGGGTTCTACATTGTTTCATAATTAGGTAAATGTAATGTTGCAAGTTAAAAACTAGTCACTACCCGTTGAAAACAATCGACCCTTAAAGTTTAACCCATCAATTGTAATTCGCAAACTTTAGCCTATTAGTATAGAAAGGAACAAATTAACCCCTATTAGTATGTTGCTGGTGGTTTGCTTGGCTGTTCAGGGGTGATGCTGCTGCCTCTGCATCAAGAGGCCTATGCTGCTGCTGGGGTCTAGTTTTGTTGATATATTTGCTGATTCTGCTGTAGCTTTTGTTTGCTTGCTTTTAAGGGGTGGTCTCGGGTCTTCTGCTGGATTTTGTTTCGCCCTTGCTGGTTGCTAGTCTGAGGGACAACTATGGTTTTCTTTGGGTCTGTTGGTGGTTGGTTTTGCTGCTAGGTTTGCTGCCTTGATGGTTGCCGTGGAAGCTGCTACTTTGAGTTGTAGTGTTTTGTTCATATCTAGATTGGTTTGTGTATGGTACGATTTTATTTAGGTTCTAGTTTGGGATTTTTGTGGGGTTGCATTGGTGTTTTGGATTAGTATGTTTTTATTTTGTTGATACGGGTGATTTTTGAACATAGTCCATTTCTATGTTGTTTGGATGGCTTGTCTTAGTTTGGGCGTAACCAATGGCTTTTTCCCTTTCATGAGGTTTTTTATGTCGGTGGGCTGCATTTTCATCTAATTCAGTGTTTTTTATTCTTTTCTTGATATACATCGGACTTTTTTTAAAAAAAAAATAGCATATAAACTCCTTATTTTAAGGTCGTATCTCCGAAAGATCGTTTCTCACAAGAATAACTCAAATAATTTTTCCTAAATTTTTTCAAAAATTGAAAAATAAAAATGACCGGTCTTTCAGAAATTAAAGAATAAAAATTCAATGTTAACCTTAAAGGTATTAATTTTCACTTTAAAGGTATCGATTTAAACTTAAAGTAACCTTAAATAGATCAATTAAAATAAAAAAAATTTAATTTTGACTAAAAAGTAATCAATTTTGACGTTAAAACTGATCAATTTCACCAAAATATGGTTCTTTTTCACAATTTCATAACGAATGTAATAAAATGGTATTATTGTATGGATAAATTTCAAACAATAAATAAATGGTCAATAATACTACCAATAAGGCAATAATAGTGTTAATACATTGCATATTACAAGTACTCTTATTCGATGCAACATGATGGTTCTTATGGAACATAAGAGTACTTTTTTCTTCCTTAATCATTGACCAATAATAGTAGTACTAGTTTTTCCACTGTTGGCTCTCTGCTTTAAAAAAATTTCAATTTTGATTTAAAAATGATCAATTCAGACTTTAAAATGATCAAGTATGATCATTTATGACTTATTAAAAAATCAATTTTAATCTTAAAGATATTATTTATGATCTTAATTATATCGATTACTAATCACATAATGAGAAAAACTATAATTGAACTGATTGGACTATTCGTCGACATGTTGCTCAAAAGAGCTTCCGTTAAAAGTGTGAAAATTTGAAAAAAAGTAAGATTATTTAACAACTTAATTCTAAAAATGAGCTTCGTAAAAACTTATTTCCCAAAATAAGCGTCCGTACATCCGAGCCTAGGCTCGTGTTAAGTCGCTGTTATTAACAGCGAAAGATCCAAAAAAAAATATATATATATATTAAAGGTTAAAGTCGCTGTTACTAACAGCGACTGAATGAGTTGACTGGTCAACTCCTTTAGTCGCTGTTACTAACAGCGACTTAAGGAGTTGACCAGTCAACTCATTCAGTCGCTGTTAGTAACAGTGACTTTAACCTTTAATATTTTTTTTTTGGAGAACTAAAGTAGCCGTTGGTAATTTAGAAAAATAGCCGTTAGGAACGTGAAAATAGCCGTTGTAATGATGTTCTATAAATAGCCCCATCATTTTCCATACTTCATTATACGCATTTTACATCATTCTTCTTCTTTTCAATCAATTTTTAAAGATAACATAAGGTATTATATTAGTTTTAATGTCAATTTATAAATGTTAATATTATTTTTGAAAGTTTACTTACGTTTGTATATTATATGTGTTATGTATATGTCAAAGGAGCATTGTGTTGAAGAGCTCTGTGATTGTGGTTATGAAGTTGAGATTAATACAGATTGGAGCGACTTTGATCCAGGGCGTGAAATTGTTGCTTGCCCTTTCTACTCGGTTGACGGATTAGGATGCACATACTTTCGATGGATTGCTCCGGAGGGTACAAAATGGCAGAGAGACTTAATGTGAAAGTTGATTAAAATTCAATAAAACTAAAATAGAAAAATAAACCCTAATTTTTCGAAAATATGAAAAAAAAACACAAAAAAAAATACCTTAGGTCGATGTAGGAAGATTACAGAACTAATTAGTGGTACAAACTTCAAATTTGATGACTTAGTTGAAGGATTAAATGTGATTTTAATGGAGGAATGAAGAAGAAGAAATCGTAAAAATTGAAGTAATGCGCGAACTGAAATGAGGAAGAAGGACTGGAAAAAATATAAACCCGAAAGTCGTTGTTCGTAACAGCGACTTTGGAGTTTGAATTTTTATTTTTTTCCTCATTCGCTGTTACTAACAGCGAATTATCCAAACCACTGGTTTGGGTGTACGGACGCTTATTTTGGGAAATAAGTTTTCACGGAGCTTATTTTTAGAAATAAGTTGTTTATTTGTCTTATTTTTTTCAAATTTTCTAAAAGTGTTGCATGATTTCTCCTAGGAGGCGAAGAAAATTTGAAAAAAAATAAGATTATTTAACAACTTAATTCTAAAAATGAGCTTCGTAAAAAACTTATTTCCCAAAATAAGCGTCCGTACAACCGAGCCTAGCATCGGGATAATTCGCTGTTATCAACAGTGAAAGATCCAAAAAAAATTAAAGGTTAAAGTCGTTGTTACTAACAGCGACTGAATGAGTTGACTGGTCAACTCCTTTAGTCGCTGTTACTAACAGCGACTTAAGGAGTTGACTAGTCAACTCATTCAGTCGCTGTTAGTAACAACGACTTTAACCTTTAAGTTTTTTTTTGTTTTTCTTTTGGAGAACTAAAGTAACCGTTGGTAATTTAGAAAAATAGCCGTTAGTAACGTGAAAATAGCCGTTGTAATGATGTTCTATAAATAGCTCAATCATTTCCCATACTTCATTATACCCATTTTGCATCATTCTTCTTCTTTTCAATCAATTTTTAAAGGTAACATAAGGTATTATGTTAGTTTTAATGTCAATTTATAAATGTTAATATTATTTTTGAAAGTTTACTTACGTTTGTATATTATATGTGTTATGTAGATGTCAAAGGAGCATTGTGTTGAAGAGCTCTGTGATTGTGGTTATGAATTTGAGATTAATACAGATTAGAGCGACTTCGATCCAGGGCGTGAATTTGTTGCTTGCCCTTTCTACTTGGTTGACGGATTAGGATGCACATACTTTAGATGGATTGCTCCGGAGGGTACAAAATGGCAGAGAGACGTAATAATACGGCTTGAAAAGGAAAAAAAAGAGCCTAAAGATGAGGTATTTAATTTAAAGAGACAAATGGATGATATGGTGCATAGGAAAGAAGAGACTGAAAGGATTATGAGAAAGTTTAAGAAGCCTTCTTAGTTAGCGACGGTAGTTTAACTTAACGAATGAAGTATGTAATTTGATATGGATTTGTTGAACTTGATTGAAATTGTGTTGAATGTTCGATAGCAACATCCTTATTTGAATATGATCGTCTGTTTGTTTTTGATTAAATTCATACTGTATTCTTGGCGGAATGATTCATCGCCGAAAAGTCTGAGTACTTAGCATCAATTCATTCATAATAAACGTGTGATACTACTTTTAAAATATATACATCTACATATATGTTACAATTTACACACAAAAGACCAACTGTTACAAATATTGAGTATGTACAAATGTTCAATAATTACAAACAGTATTCAAATGCTAATCCTCCTCCTGTACCCTGTCTAACTGTGACGGTTTACGACGCCTCCTACGATAGTAAGAGGCCGTCGCATGACGCTTGGTTAGGGGAGGTGATTGATAATGTGATGATATGGCACCCTGCGAGGACCCGGCATTGTAGTCCGGGCACGTTAAGTCAACCTCCTCAAGATGAACGTCGGGGTCATGAGGAGATGACTCGTACGTTGTGATGTGGGGCGCAGTCACTTCAGGAATGAACTGTTGAAACTGCGTGCCTAGGAGTATGCCTTGGGCAATCTTCCGTACGGGCTCCTCTTGGGAGGAGCTGATGACTGATGCAATTCCCTGTGCCTGCAGTAAGACTTAATTATTAATGAAATGTATAACGTGTAAGTTCTATATATATGGATAATAATCAATGTTGAAGAATACTTACAAAGGACCAACGCGATCCATATGGCACATGCGGAGGAGAAAGTAGTGGTGGCGAAAATGCATCACGTCCCACATTTCTCATCGGTTGACCAATGAGGACATGCTCCCATGCCCAAAGCTATGAATTACCATTATAAGTAAGTTGGAACAAGTTTGCAGCGGAAGATTGATTATGACTAACTTGTTCGATCGCTCAAAACCAGACAATCAAGAACGAAGAATTTCTCGATCAAATTGACCGATTTTAGATGAATTCTAAGCAATCTTTAATGATTACTTATCCTGGAAGAAGACACTGATTCCCCTAAGGAATGCAAGGCCTTAATCCTCACAATTCTCTCAATGATCAACGTGATCCTTGAAAGTATGAATCTGTGAAGGCTTGATATACTCAATCCTCTCAATCAGAATATGGCAAAACAGAGACAAACACCTTGTTATCTGAATGATTACTAAGAACGTAGATGAATTAAAACTGAATAATATGTTTTACAATGTGAAGGAGAGCCTTATTTATAGAATTGGCTTCCATCCTCTAACGGCTTACAATCAAGAAAAAGGGCGTCTAACTTCTAACGGTCATATTAGACGTCTAAAAACGGAGTGTGCTAAGAATTTGGGAACATCCAGCTGTTCCCTACCCTTCTTCTTTTAGGTACAAGATTATGTGAGCTTTCCTCGAGGCTGGACCATGTATATTCATAGTATTGAGTAACTGTTCCTCAGCTCTTTGTATATCAGCTTTGTTAACTCTAGTTGGTCCTGGATCAGTACGCTGTTCCTCTATACTGTTCCCAGTATCAACCTTGTGTTGGTCGTATGCAGAAGGTGTACTTGTTGCATAAGTAAAATTAAACACAAAAATATGTAATAAATGAAACAAAACGGTAACATGAAAACTTCGTATTACCTGCAGTATTATCAGGGGCCCAGCGATCTCCTTCACGTTCTTCCGTGAAGCTTCACAAAGCCTCCTGTACAGATACGCAAGGGCTGCCGAACCCCAGCTGTATCCGGAGATGACCTCCCATGGCGCATCAAGCAACGTCAAGTACAATAGTTGTACCCGGTTGCCAGTCTTGTCGGAGAACAAGACAGCACCAATCAGATAAAAGATATACGCCTTAGCGTATCTCTCAACGGTGGCGTCATCAGCACCTTCAGGGAGGTGCGAGAAGTTCTGTGCAAGCCATGTTACGCGCAGGCTACTCCCTTTGGTTACCTCTGCCGGAGGTCGAACTCCTAGTAATCTATGGACTTTGTCTAGAAGGCTTTCGAATTGGCGTTCATCGATGCACACGGCATGTCCCTCGATGGGAAGCCGTGTAAGCACAGCTACGTCAAGTAATGTGACCGTAGCCTCACCTACAGGTAGGTGGAAGGTATGAGTCTCATGGCTGTCACACATGGCTCGTAGCCCCCACACAAGACAGAAGCACGAAACTTGGTATCCGGGTGTCTTACATCAAAAGAAGGTTATAGAGACTTCCGGAATCATCAAGAAGGTTCCGGAGAACACTAGAAGGTTCCGGAGAACTCTAGAAGGTTCCAGAGAACTCTTGAAGGAGCCTTGTAAATATCTAGTGTCTAGAATTCTCTAGGCAACTCTTGTACATACTTTAGAGTACCTTAACACTTGTAATTGTGTAGAACTCTCTAGAAAGATGTAATCTAGATCCCTCCATTTGAGGAGGTTAGAATGTTCTAGAAGTAGGACAAGTAGTAAGGGGTGTTGCCTATAAATACCCCAAGGCATTCATTGTACATAACTTGAGAGTTCACTTGTAAAGCTTTCCTTGTGCAATACATAAACCTCACTTACATTTCCCAATTCTTGTGTCCCTACTTCACATCTTCTTAAAGTCTTAGCCAAATCCACACAAACACACCAACTACATCATTTAGCAATACATCTTTGGGGGTTTGCCTGACTTGTCTTACGACGGGAGTGTAAGCAAGTGGCACACGTAAGACTAGGGAAAGAGTCGACACGTGACAAGTGGTATCAGAGCCAGGTTGGCTGTATTGCTGTCGGGTTGAGTAGTTGTTCTAACGTTTGTGTGATAATGGCATCGAAGGACAAGGAGAGTGTTGTTCTCTTAGGAGAGGAGTCACAAACCACTAGGAAGACCTCAAAGAAGGATCTTGAGGCAAGAGTGGCTAAGTTGGAGATGAGCCTCGGGGATGCCCTCGACGACATCACTAAGCTTGAAGAGCGGGTCGGGGCTTTGGAGGACAAGGAAGATGAGGTAGCCCAAAGCCTTGTGAATCAAATGGCCGAGGTGCTACGCTCTGAGATGGGAGCCATTCGTGACTCCCTTGGTGGGGAGCTCCAAGCTGTGAAGGAGCTCGATGAGTCCCTCAAGGGGGACATCACCTTGTGCAAGGCGGCGGTGGCCGGGGGTGCCATCGTTCAGGAAGGCCTTAAGATAAAGATTCCCGAGCCGCCTAAGTATTATGGGAAGCGCGATGCTAGGGAGCTCGACAACTTCCTATGGAGCATCGAAAGGTACTTTGATGCAATGCGGGTGAACGATGATTCATCCAAGATAAACACCGCCACTATGTATTTAGGGGACGATGCCATCCTATGGTGGAGAAGACGCGAGTCAGATATTAAAAAGGGGACTTTTACCATCAACACATGGGAAGAGTTCAGGACCGACTTCAAGAGGCAATTCTATCCAGAGAATGCGGAGGAGGTGGCCATGAAGAAGCTTCGGGGGTTGAACCATACAAGTACTATTAAAGAGTACGTGAAACAATTTTCATCCCTTATGTTGGAGGTAACGGAGTTACCCGAGAAGGCACAACTTCTCTACTTTATGGATGGTCTACAACGATGGGCCGAACAAGAGTTAAAGAGGCGTAATGTACAAACGCTTGCTGAGGCCATCGCAGCAGCTGAGTCCTTAATTGAGTACAAGCAAGACTCAAAGAAGGATAAAAGCAACAAGCAGGGCGGTGACAAGGGGAAAGGTGGGGGAGCAAAACCCACCAAAGACCGCGGGAATGGGGGAGGCAAGCCATTTGAAAAGAAGGACAAAGGGAAATTCGATTCCGATGGCAAGCCTAAAAACCGCGATTGCTTCTTGTGTGGAGGGCCACACTTTGCAAGGGAATGCCCACAACGGCAAAAACTCAATGCCATGGTAGCAGCACATGAGCAACACTCCGGGAAGGAGGCGCAAATGGGGACGTAGCGTCTTCTTAACAGCGTCAAGGCTACGATGGAGGAGCCCAAGGGGGGAGGCAACGTAGTAAAGGTGAGCACCCTACCACGCTCTAAGAAGTCTCCTCTTATGTTTGTTGAAGCCATGGTGAATGATAAGGCTTCTAGGGCACTCGTAGACACGGGTGCTACCCATAACTTTGTGGCCGAGGGAGAAGCCACAAGGTTAGGATTGCGCTACACCAAGGAGCCGGGCAAGCTGAAGACCGTCAACACATCACCGACGCCCATTCATGGTGTTGCAAGAAGTGTCCCCATTCGTTTGGGAGAATGGAAGGGGACTATTGATCTCACCGTCGTCACTATGGACGACTTTTCATTAGTACTTGGCATGGAGTTCATGGATATGGTAAAGCCATGGACCTTGGAGAAGGATGGAACGATGACCATCTCAAAGGGTTGTGTGGCCTGTTCCATCCCAATCAATCGGGAAGAGGTGGAGGCCAAGATGCTATCAGCTATACAACTTAAGAAAGGAGTTCAAAAGGGACAAGCAACATTCTTGGCCACACTCGTTGAGAAAGAATCTCATGGGTCCGAGATTCCTAGTGAAGTTTCGGAGGTCTTAAAGGAGTTCAAAGACATTATGCCTCCGGAACTGCCGAAGAGGCTTCCCCCTCGAAAGGAAGTTGATCATGTGATCGAGTTAGAGCCGGGGGCAAGGCCTCCAGCCATGGCACCTTATCGGATGGCCCCTCCAGAGCTTGAAGAGTTGCGGAAGCAGTTGAAGGAGTTATTGGATGCGGGATTTATTCGACCTTCCAAGGCACCATTCGGGGCACCAGTGTTATTCCAGCGCAAGTGTGATGGGTCATTACGCATGTGCATCGATTACCGAGCATTGAACAAGGTAACCATCAAAAACAAGTATCCAATTCCTTTGGTTGCCGATCTTTTTGATAGGCTCGGTAAAGCTAGATACTTCTCTAAACTCGATCTTCGCTCGGGGTATTGGCAAGTGCGCATCGCCGAAGGGGATGAACAATAGACGGCATGCGTCACTCGATATGGGTCCTTCGAGTTTTTGGTGATGCCTTTCGGACTCACTAATGCCCCAGCAACATTTTGCACTTTGATGAACAAGATCTTTCATCCATTCCTTGATAAGTTTGTAGTCGTCTATCTCGACGATATAGTCGTGTATAGCGACAATTTGCAAGACCATGTGGAGCATTTGCGACGGGTGTTCGAGGTCTTGCGGGAAAATGAGCTCTATGTGAAGAAGGAGAAATGCTCGTTTGCTCAAAAGGAGGTATCTTTCCTTGGGTACCACATCAAGGACGGGAGGATCATGATGGAGCGGGACAAAGTGCAAGCCATCAATGAGTGGGAGCCACCCAAGAATATCTCGGAGCTTCGTTCTTTTCTCGGGTTGGCTAACTATTATCGAAGATTCATCAAAAGCTATTCGGCAAGGACGGCGCCATCAACCGATTTGCTCAAGAAGAAGGTACAGTGGCATTGGGGGCCGGAATGTCAGGGGGCATTCGATGATTTGAAGAAAGCAGTCACCGAAGAGCCCGTCTTAGCATTGCCCGATTATTCAAAGCCATTCGAACTCCATACCGATGCATCCGATTTTGCCATTGGTGGGGTGCTCATGCAAGAGGGGCATCCCATTGCATACGAGTCGCGCAAGTTGAATGATACGGAGAGGCGTTATCCCATTCATGATAAGGAGATGACCGCCATCATTCATTGCTTGCGAATATGGAGGCACTACTTGCTTGGGAGTCGGTTCACCATCATGACCGACAATGTCGCAACAAGTTATTTCCAAAATCAAAAGAAGCTTAACCCCAAGCAAGCTCGTTGGCAAGACTTTTTAGCGGAGTTCGACTATGTCATGGAGTACAAGCCGGGCAAAGTTAATGTCGTTGCCGATGCTCTAAGCCGTAAGGCTATGCTAGCTAGCGTAAGTAGTGTGGCTAGCAACCTTCTTGAACGGGTCAAGGAGGGACTTCTTCAAGATCCTATAGCCAAGGGACTTATGGAGTTGGCCAAGGAAGGGAAGACACGGCGATTTTGGGTAGAGGGTGATCTTCTCTACACTACGGGGCGCCGCATGTATGTGCCTAAGTGGGGCAACCTTAGGCGCGAAATCATGAAGGAGTGCCACGACTCTAAGTGGGCCGGGCATCCAAGGATGCAACGCACTATGGCACTCTTGGAGGAGTTGTATTATTGGCCTCATATGAGGAGTGATATTGAGGCCTACGTGAAGACTTGTCTTGTGTGCCAACAAGACAAGATCGAGCAGCAAGTGCCGGCGGGACTTCTACAACCTTTGCCTATACCAGAGAGGCCATGGGAAAGTGTTTCGATGGATTTCATTTCCGCCCTACCCAAGTCAGATGGGTGTGGTTCTATCATGGTGGTGGTCGATCGCTTTTCCAAATATGGGACATTCATACCGGCACTACGGGATTGCACAGCCGAGCAAGCCGCCAAGCTATTCTTTAAACATGTTGTTAAGTATTGGGGACTTCCTCGGAGCATTGTCAGTGACCGCGACCCACGATTCACCGCAAAGTTTTGGACGGAGCTATTCAAGTTGATGGGGTCAGGTCTCCATTTCTCTACAAGCTTTCATCCCCAAACCAATGGGCAAACGGAGAGGGTGAATGCCTTGTTGGAGCTATACTTGAGGCACTTTGTGAGTGCCAACCAACGAGATTGGGCAAAGTTGATGGATGTAGCCCAATTCTCTTACAACTTGCAGCGGTCTGAGTCGACGCAACAAAGTCCTTTCGAGATAGTCATGGGGCAACAACCTTTGACACCACAGGCGATTGCGTCAGGCTATACGGGAAGTAGCCCCGCTGCATATCAACTTGCCAAGGGGTGGCATGAGCAACTAGACCTTACCAAGGCATACTTGGATAAAGCGGCAAAGAAAATGAAGAAATGGGCGGACAAGCATAGGAGGCCGGTCGAGTTCCAAGTACGGGACTTAGTCATGGTCAAGTTGCTACCACAACAATTCAAGGTGTTCCGAACAGTGCACAAGGGGCTTGTGCACAAATATGAGGGACCGTTCCCGATACTACGTAAAGTCGGGAAGGTATCGTATCAAGTTGAGTTACCATCGAAGCTCAAGATTCATCCGGTGTTCCATGTGAGTATGCTCAAGCCCTATCATGGAGATAACGAGGATCCAACAAGGGGCGTGTCACAACGTGCACCTACGGCAGTTGTGACCTCATTTGACCGGGACATCGAGGAAATCGAGGCTAAACGACTCATCCGACGAAGGGGTGTGCCGAGTTATAACGAATATCTAATCCGTTGGAAGGGACTCCCGAATAGCGAAGCAACGTGGGAAAAAGAGGACGACTTGTGGCAATTCCGGGACAAGATCGAGGCATTTGAATCTCGGCCTTGACGGGGTCGTCAAGGACTTTGGTGGGGGAGCATGTCACGCATGGCTCGTAGCCCCCACACAAAACAGAAGCACGAAACTTGGTATCCGGGTGTCTTACATCAAAAGAAGGTTATAGAGACTTCCGGAATCATCAAGAAGGTTCCGGAGAACACTAGAAGGTTCCGGAGAACTCTAGAAGGTTCCAGAGAACTCTTGAAGGAGCCTTGTAAATATCTAGTGTCTAGAATTCTCTAGGCAACTCTTGTACATACTTTAGAGTACCTTAACACTTGTAATTGTGTAGAACTCTCTAGAAAGATGTAATCTAGATCCCTCCATTTGAGGAGGTTAGAATGTTCTAGAAGTAGGACAAGTAGTAAGGGGTGTTGCCTATAAATACCCCAAGGCATTCATTTGTACATAACAACTTGAGAGTTCACTTGTAAAGCTTTCCTTGTGCAATACATAAACCTCACTTACATTTCCCAATTATTGTGTTCCTACTTCACATCTTCTTAAAGTCTTAGCCAAATCCACACAAACACACCAACTACATCATTTAGCAATACATCTTTGGGGGTTTGCCTGACTTGTCTTACGACGGGAGTGTAAGCAAGTGGCACACGTAAGACTAGGGAAAGAGTCGACACGTGACATGGCGCCATCGCTCGACTAAAGCCGTGACTAGCGCCCGATCGACTCTCCCGTACGCGATCAGGTGGAAGTCATGAAACCTCGCAAGCTGAAGGTACGGGATGATCCTTGCGTCAATGGCCCACGGAGCTGAATCGGGATGCCTGGTGTATATGGTCTCCGTGTCGGACACCTAAATCCAAATATTATGTTAGCTTCAAGATAAAGTAGTGTGAAGTACTAAATTCAAAAGGGGTAAGTTCAATAACCTGTATATTCCATAGCACACTGCTCTTGTGATTCGCCTGCATCGTAAGGACACTATGGTCGAGAGGGCCTGGAGCTGCTGGATCCATCTCTGCTGCAATTCAACAATAACTAAGCGTTATGTGTTGCAATAAATAATTAATTTATTTATTTGTTTCATATAGTCAAATACATGTACTAGTTGATCGAATAAAACCATTCCAAAAGCATACAACGGTCACACGAAATGAATCCATTTCTACAACAGCACATACAAAATCAACATCACCATCATGTTCATAAATATATGACCACTATACATTTTAAATTCAACAAAAAATTCTCAAACAAACTTTTAATTATGAAGATCAAGGTAAATAACAACTACATTCGACATTTTCGTAGAGTTTAAGTGTAAATGACCACTAAACATGACATACATTTTGAAATCAGCACCAAATAACAAAATTTAAAATAAAAACGTACCTCAATAAGCTGTAGATCAACAAGAATTAGTTAATTGCAAGCTTTTGAACCTACATTAATGTGAAAGTTGATTAAAATTCAGTAAAACCAAAATTGAAAAATAAACCCTAATTTTTCGAAAATATGAAAAAAAAAACACAAAAAAAACCTTAGGTCGATGTAGGATGATTACAGAACTAATTAGTGGTACAAACTTCAAATTTGATGACTTTAGTTGAAGGATTGAATGTGATTTTAATGGAGGAATGAAGAAGAAGAAATCGTAAAAGTTGAAGTAATGCGCGAACTGAAATGAGGAAGAAGGACTGGAAAAAATTATAAACCCGAAAGTCGCTGTTAGTAACAACGACTTAAGGAGTTGACTGGTCAACTCCTTAAGTCGCTGTTACTAACAGCGACTTTGGGGTTTTAATTTTTTTTTTCCTCATTCGCTGTTACTAACAGTGACTTATCCAAACCACTGGTTTGGATGTACGGACGTTTATTTTGAGAAAAAAATTTTCACGAAGCTTATTTTGGAAAATAAGTTGTTTATTTGTCTTATTTTTTTCACCAAAGCCCAAGGCCCATTTGTCGAAGAATGAAACCATAGTTAAAATCGGGTTATCTATCAATAAATAGAAAGGGATTCGTTTAGAACCATAAACCCTAGGAAAGAAAACAAGGCCGAAAAATAGAGAAACAGAGTGCAGTTGCCCTCTCTTGTACCTGATTTTCCCTTCCGCCTTTCTGATTTTCTTCCACCATGAAGGTCTTTTTTTGAACTGACTTAATTCTCTGTGATTCTGTATATATTGGGTTTTAACTTTGTGGTTTTTCGTGGAATTTGCAGTTCAACATAGCTAACCCTACCACAGGATGCCAAAAGAAGCTCGAAATCGATGATGAACAGAAACTGTAAGTATTGTAAATAAATTGATTTGGATCTGTAAATCTTGGATTATGATCGAAGGCAAGGATAGTTTTTGTTTAGTAATTGGATTTTAGTTTTGTATTTGTGAAATGATTTTTTTTATTTCTGATGTGATTTCATAAGCTATGATGTTATTTAAGGGTTTTTTGTTTGAGATTTTGTATGTCTACATTTGTATTTAGCTGTATTTTACTTTTGGGTGGTTCAGTAATCAAACTGAAGGAATAAATACGTGTATAAGCATTCCATTATAATGATATTGAATATTCATGATTGAACGAGGATTACTTGTCAGATAATCAATTTGATGATAGACTTAATTTGATGATAGGCTTAATTTTAGGCTCTGGTTTAGTATTTAGGTTTTGATTTTGTGTCGGTTTCTTAACAATCTTACTAAGGTTTAAGGCAATAGTTTACGTTGCTGGGGCGCTTTTCTTTTTGATTTAGTGCTTCCAGCCCTTTGCGTTGCCAATAGTGACTTGAGCTTACCAATGATTGCATCATTGCCTTACTTGTAGTGGCTTTGTGCACTCGGGTTCTCATATACTCTTTTAAGACTTGGACTTAATTAGTACTCCTTCCGTTTCAATGACTTTCTCCCATTTTAGTTGGACATAAAGTTTAAGAAAGTAGAGGGAACCACTATAAAGTGGTACATAATTTGCTATGTTATTAGTAAAGGACAAAAAAATGGAGGGGACCACTGTAAAGTAGGGCAAAATAAGGGTAATATTGTAAAGAAAGATCTAACAAATAAGGAAATAGGACAAAGTGAGTGAAATGGATGAATAAGGAAATGGAACAAAGTCATTGAAATAGAGGGAGTATATGAATTTGGATATTGTGTTAGTTAAATATCCACCTTACAAAGGTTTAAGGCAATCGTTTGCGTTGCTGGGCCACTTTTCTTTTTGATTTAGTGCTTCCAGCCCTTTGCGTTGCCAATAATGACTTGAGCTAACCAATGCTTGCATCATTGCCTTACTTGTAGTGGCTTTGTGCACTCAGGTTCTCATATACTCTTTATGATTTGGACTTAATTAGTATATGAATTTGGATATTATTTTAGTCAAATATCCACCTTACTAAGGTCTTAGGCAATCGTTTGCGTTGCTGGGGCATATTTCTGTTAGAATTAGTGCTTTTAGCCCTTTGCATTGCCTAGAGTGACATGAGCTAACCAATGCTTGCATCATTGCCTTACTTTCAATGGCTCTGTGCACTCAGGTTTTCGTACACTCTTTGAATTAAATGTGAACGTTATTAATTGAATCAGAGTTCTGTTTTTGATGATTACATTCGTTTGTATTTTTAAGATTTAAACACTTGGGCTTCATTAGTATGGTAGTTTTGGTAGTTAGACTTGGGCTTAGTTATTTATTTTAGTATCTATGATAACTTTGTTTTCTGACTTGTTACCTGATAAAATTCATTCTTGAACAGCCGAGCCTTTTATGACAAGAGGATCTCCCAGGAAGTTAGTGGTGATGCCCTCGGAGAGGTAAAAAGTTTTGTGTTATACTTTCATACATTTTTTGTTGGCATCAGGAGACTAATATGGATGATTTTCTTATGTAGGAATTCAAGGGTTACGTCTTCAAAATCATGGGAGGATGTGACAAGCAGGGTTTCCCGATGAAACAGGGTGTGTTGACTCCTGGAAGAGTTCGCCTGTTGCTCCACAGAGGTTTGCCATCTCAACTTTTTTACCCAACGTTTCAATGCTAATGCCAAATCAGTAATAATGATGGCTGGCCTGTTATGTATTGTTGGGTAGTTATGTGATTCATCATTCATGTTTATCTATTCTTAATTTATGAACTTGCTACCTGCAATGCTTGCCATTTGTAGGAACGACCTGCTTCCGCGGTTATGGTAGACGTGATGGAGAGCGTCGCAGGAAGTCTGTCCGCGGGTGCATTGTAAGTCATGACTTGTCTGTTTTGAACTTGGTTATTGTTAAGAAGGGTGAAAATGATCTTCCTGGGCTAACCGACACTGAGAAGCCAAGGATGAGAGGTCCCAAAAGGGCTTCCAAGATCCGCAAGCTTTTCAACCTCTCCAAGGAGGATGATGTTCGCAAATATGTCAACACATACCGCAGGACATTCACTACCAAAACTGGTATGAATATCCTAGAAACTGAATTTGTCAATTTTGGAGGACATGATGTAGTTGACTAAATTCATTGTCATTTTATTGCCAGGCAAGAAAGTAAGCAAGGCTCCTAAAATCCAGCGTCTGGTTACTCCATTGACACTCCAGAGAAAGCGCAGAAGAATTGCTTTGAAGAAGAAAAAGATCTCTAAGGCCAAGGCTGATGCTGCTGAGTACCAAAAGCTCCTTGCCTCAAGGTTGAAGGAGCAGAGGGAGAGGCGAAGTGAAAGTTTGGCAAAGAGAAGGTCTAAACTCTCTGCCGTTACCAAGCGTACATCTGAGGCTGCTTAGATTGATGCTGTTCTCTGTCATTTGGGCTTAAACTATTGAGGTTGCTTTTAAGTAGTGTCTTCACTTGAGATAAATCATGCTGATTTCTATGTTTGAAAATTTTGTTGTCTTAGAGACCTACTGAAATTGTATGTGGTCTTGGATCAGAAGGGTAACATGCTTGTGGATGTGTGTTAAATTGAAGTTTCTCAAATACTTTGTTACTCCCTCCTATTCATCTTAAGTGTCCCATTTACTTTATGCACTCTATTCAATGCACTTATTCAATCCTTAATATATCGAGTTATGTACAATTAAAAATTATAAAAAGTTGATATTAATAATCTTTACATCAAAACGGATCAAATAAGATCCCACATGATTATATTTTAACTTATAGATTAATAATAAAATGCAATTTAAGATTGATAGATGAATAATGTCTCAAAAGTAAATGGGACATCTAATGTGAATAGGAGGGAGTATTAAATATCTTTATATCTATACGTAGAACACTTGGAAAGTATTACTTTGCAATCCAAAATAGCTCCTTAATGGTAAAAAGGAAATTTTTCATGCAATAATTTTACTTTTGATCTATTTTCGTACAATCGTTAAAAAAAAAAATAAAACTAGCATTCTTTTGCATGCGCCATCTCCCAGTCTTTTCCCATTTTTTTCCGTTCAGATGTGGATTGGATGGGGTAGGATCTATTTTTACATGGCTTAAGAAAAGAAATATAGTTGGAGGATAAAATAGCTGAAATTTAACCATTATCTATATGTATTTACTATTTAGACTTAGGTATGAGCAAGGGTACAAGTTTCTGTTTGGCATATTCTTTTTTAAAGTTATTTGCCTATGTTTTAAATATCACGGGTTCGCATTTAAGTTTAGTCCCATAAAAATTTCAAGGGTTGAGAGTTGAATTGACTAGACTATTAGATCTTTTTCAACAATACCAATTTTAGTTTTTCACATTTTACAGATTGAAACTGTTTTTTTTTATAAAACCAATTACAACTCAAAATCTAAAATTTTCACAAAAAGAATAATAATGCTATTTTTAAAATAACAATTTTAATAATAATTTTATTACTTACAAAAATTAATAGTAAAAGTAATTAGTTATATGATATTAAAATAAACATAATACTAATAACTATCAACAATATGTTAAATAATAAAAGAAGACATGAATTAAAGAAAATAAATTTAATTAAATAAATGCTGTAAATGGAAACCATAAGATGTTTGACTCGAGAATAAGTTTAAGAAAATAGAGTACACAGGAGGTTTAAATAGTTACAATAAGATAGAATTAGGCTAAATAAAACCTAAATTCATACAAAAATTAGAATGTAAAAACATGACATAAACCACTTTTAAATTTAGTTGAGTATGTAAAAATATACGAACTTGACAAAATTACCATAAATTGGAAAATCTGGTCAAGTTTGATGATACCCGACCAGATCTTGAGCTGGTGTATCCCACCATGTATTGAGGAGACCCGGTTAGATCCTCTTAATATGAAGCTACTACTATAATAATGCAGGATATCTGATCGGGTTTAGCAATACCCGATTAGGTGTAGGCTTTTTTGGCTTGCTCCTTTTTTATTCTTAGCTTTTTAGCTACTTCAATAAAGATTTTGAAAAAAAGGTGATAGCAAAAAATTAGATTTCATTAGAGAAACCATCATGAAATTTGAGAAATTCACCTTATCAACTCAATTTTTATTTTTTCGCCACTCCTATTTAAATTAATTTAATAAAATGATAAAAATGCCCTTGGTTTAAAAATTTTTAAATTTGTATAAAACACTTCAAACTCACTCAATAACACTTTTATCACTTCAAAAAACACAAAATCTACACATAAAATTAATCGGACCTAAAGTGCAATTGAACCTAGGAGGAGTCGTTAACAAAAACTCGAGATAATTTCTATTTTAATGTAATTCAAAATTTTTTAAAAAAAGTGCGACTCGTAATTTTTTTTTTAATTTTGAAATTCCTTTTGTTTATTTAATTTATTTTTTAAGTTATTATTGTTTAATAAATGTTGTAATAAATTATTTTAGTTTAATATATTATCATATGATAATATTATTATAATAATTAGTTTTGAATATAAATAATGTATTTAAATGTTTAATTATTTTTTAATATAATAATAATATATTAATTAAAATTTAGTTGTCAATAATTTTTTAATATAATAATTGTTAATAAAATTTTATTTTAGTTGTTTAATTATTTATTAATATAATAATTGTTTATATGTGTGAATTATCTTAGTTGTGAATAATTTATATGATTGTAAGTGTTTATTAAATTAATATTGTAAGCGTAATTAAAATGAATATAACTTAATGTATTTTTTTATGCTTTTAATTTTTTATTAATAGTTTATTAAAATTTGAAAATTGTAGTAAATGGCTGAAAATCAGGGAAAAGAAAAAGGCTTTTTTAGAGGGTTATTGACGGGAATAAGTTCTAGGCCGAGTTTACTGAGAGGGGTTCCCCATAAAAGGGGGGTTACGGGTTCTGCAAGGCGAGCCAGGCAGCCAGACATAGTTAGGCCCAACGTTCGAGTACCCTAGACCATGTGCATAGTCGCTTTGAGCGCCAGACTAGCCTGCGTAGTAATACGAACGGCTCAGGTGATGATGATACTAATTACGACGAGTCTGTCAGTCGGTCAGGATGAGTCTGTCCGGCATCCTGTTGATTGGACGCTCGTCAGAGGGAATACCGGTCAATTTACGATTAGAGGGGATGGCACGGCTGATCACGCAGGACTCAGCCAGGTTGAGGATGCGGCTCCACGGGGGAGGAGCTCACAGTCCGCTGATATGGACTGGTGATCACATCACCCCAGCCCCAGGGCCTTGTTCACACCAGTTTAATACCTAGCTACGGTGGACACGTAGCGAAGATTGTATTTGATGGATCGGAGCGCACGTCTCCGATTTTGGATTTTCGCCCTAGGAAGAGGACGTTGGAGGCGATCATCAGACTGCGGGACATGTCTGATGAGCTGTGCGAGGTGTTACCTACCATTCCTTTAGGTCGTCTGTCATACATAATACACCATCACATTGATAGTGCTCTTATTACGGCCTTTGTAGAGAGGTGACAGCCTGATACCAACACCGTCCACATGCCATGGGGGGAGATGACCATAATGTTGCACGACGTGCAACGCATTTTAGGAGTTGGCATTGACGGTTCACTTTCCGCTGAACCTGCCGATGGTGACTGGACGCTTGGCCTGGCCGGTCTGTTTGGGGAGCCAATTTCGGAGCTGCGTAAGAAGGGGTACTTCACCAGCGGGAGCATTAACGTTGGTGAAATGTTGCAGCTATGCCACCGTTCTCAGTCTCTAGAGACTCAGATTACTACGAACTACATGGCTATAGTGGGTTCCACGCTGCTGGTGGATAAGACTAGAGTCGGGTTGCGGCCTCACCCTATACTTGCTGATCAGGATGAGATTTCTTGCGTTTGATTTACTAACATTTATTCACGAACTTAATTATGGAATGAATACTATAAATACAATTAATAAAATGAAAACAATAAATACAATCAACGCGTAGGCTACACAACATTGTACTATGGAGTATCTAAATTAACTGCATCTTCGGCGGTGTTATTATGTTGTGGTCGTTTTACGCCGCACAGTTTATTCCAAAGTGATATCCTGTTGCGATACTGTCTCTCTAATATCTCTACATGAATTGTTAGCTACTGCTCTCCAATTTTGCTGGACTAGCAGCAGTGGAGATGAATCATCGTTCATTAAAAGCTGAACATAATGATTCCCGTTCATCCAAAGAATATGTACAAGTTTATTAACGCCATGCATTCCCCCTGTTCTCCTTACCGGAAACACTAAACAATTATACATTAGATTACCATCGGTAGAGCCATAATACGCAATTGCAGTGTTGAGAAACGTTGCTGCATAATACAATGCTGTCATTTCCATCCAGTGACTGTACGGGGCAGGTCCTTTGCTATGGGAAAAATTCTGTATATAGCATTCTCCACCAACTCTGCTGATAGATACACGCGTGCATATTGATTTCTATGCGTTTCCATTTCCAAACTCATTACACGTCGTAAAAGAGGTCATGCCTTCTAACTATGTGACGACAATAGCTCTAAATCCACAGTTTTCGTCACCTATAACATCAATTTAATCAAACAGGTTCAGCGGAAGAATATACGAAATGTGATTTGGCCATGGAAAAAGTGAAAAATCACGACCTGCTGAACCATCTTAAAAAATAACAGCATATTAATATCATTCAATTGATCTAAAACATATATGATTATAGGAAAGGAAATACGGGTACCAAATAAGTTGAAACTGAAGTTAATTCAAAATGACGATTGGTTTGATCGGTTGCTAGATCTCCCGCGTGATGAAGATCTGGATCCGCGACCCCTTGAGGATGATCTACTGTACTCGAACGCACTTTTGTTTCTCCCGAGGGTTCTAATTGTCGTTGGTCTTCCCTTTCTTGGTGGACTTGCTTGTGGCTCGGTATATCGGTATCACCAAGGTGTAGTTCATGTTCAAATACCTGAGACATGCGTCGTACAACTGCGGGGTCGGCTTTTAAAACTTCATCCGCCAACGATTAAAAGTACTCTTTATCATCGGCGTTTGCGTGCCGTACTTCTTCGTTGGCGTCTTCTTCTGCCTTTAAGTACTTAACGTTTTCCAAAAGGGATGTATATCGTCCAAGTACAATGAACCATGAGACCTGATTGACAAGTAACAGTAACACGCGCAGGGTAATCCGTGGGTTCATTAAAATACACAACCGCATCTGTCAAAAAACATAAATCCCCAAGTTTAACATCCGGTTGTGCTCCAACATCCCCCACAACCTCCTAGTCTTCACTCCTTTCTAATTGCCCCATTGTAAGCCTCTCAAATTTACTCTAAGTAATTTTCCTAGTATCTAACTAGAATTTTACTAAGTTTATGAGTTTGGTTTTAATTTTGTATGATTGTCATTGAATCTTGTTATAGGTAAGAATTTGATTGATGATTTGAATGTACTTATGAATTGCGTTTCTGAAATATGAACTAAAAGTGTTGAACTTTGTATTATTTTAATTGAATCTTTTTGCGGGTAAGAGTGTGTTTGCTAAATTTAACATATTTATGACTTAGAGTTTGAAGTATGAATGAAAATAATGGTTGTGTGCTATTTTGATGGTGTCTTAGTTCATGAGTAACTTTATTTGTGATGAATGTGGGAGTTTTGTTAGGCATGGTAATCTTAATTGGCCTTGTTGAAGTAAAAGAAATTATTAATGCTGATGACAAGTACTCTCGTTAGGTTATCAAAGTTATAAATAAATAATATTAGTAAAGCTATGAACATAGTGTCAACTTATTGAGAATTATTAAAGTTACTTGTTAAGATGTCTTGATTTTAGTTCTTTCGTTCTAACCTTGGAGAATATAATAAATGATATGGTGATGTGATAACCTTAAGAATCATCCTTGTCGTCATATTAGCACTACATTAACATTGTAAGATTAGAGTGTGAATTGATATGCTATCTTAGGGTAGCTTGGATTGATATAAGTCTAATTGGTTGATGTAAAGGAATGATTCACACGATCCTTTTTCTCTTAAATTGATGGAAAGACCTATGTTGTGTTGAGTTAATGATTTTGACTCATATTGAATGAGTTGTGTGCGTGCTAGAGTAATCAAAAACTCATGTTGAATGGGTAATAGTGGTTAATTGGGCATTTAGTTTGGTATGGCAAAGTAGTTAAGGGAATTTACTAGTTCTACTCATAACTTATATAGGTGCCCATTTCATAAGAGGAAAGTAGAGCCTTAGTTGGGTGATTTTGTGGCTCTTTTGGTCGTGTGATGACGCTTACAGGTACGTACACACAGTAACGAACCCTTATATGCAATTTTATTTAAGACATTATTGTTTATTGTAATAATATGCATTACATCAAAACTATGGGATACTAGTAAGTACGCTTTATATGAAGAGTTATCGATTATGAAATTCTTGCGCTTAGAATAGTTTAGAGAATGAGAGTGTTAGTAGAAGGCGGGGACCACCCCCTTATTTGTTTAAGAAATGGATTATGCCTTACGTGGAGTTAGAATGACTCCTTTATAGGTGAATTTCATATTTTGTTTGAGTGGTTCAGTGGGTTTCGGCGTTCTGCTATCCCAGGGCGCTCATTAATAGTCGAAAGCGGAAGTTATTCCCATTTGATAAAGTATTAGATTATGATTAGCTGACGTGACTCAACTGGATTATGTTCGGTTGATTTAGTAGTCCCCTAGATGAGATCCGACAGGATCGCCATAAGGGGGGTATGAGCATGCCTAGGTCATTGGGCGCAGGATGGCCGATACCGCCCCTTGACCGAGGTGTTACTATACGGGCCTTACAAACCCCAATATGGTGGTCTCTTCACTGGTTTAGTACCTCAGTTTGTTAGTTTTTCCCGAAGGTAGGACCCGAGAGGGTCAGCTGAAGGGGGCATGAGCTCATACTCACTGGATGGCCGATAACGCCCTTGGCCGCGTCACTATGCTAGGAAGTAGAGAAAAGATCCACTGATAGAAAGTTATTCAGTGATAGAAAGTTTATTCATTGATCGAAAGTTATTTAATGATAGAAGGTTCATTCTTTGATAGAAAACTTACACATTGATAGAATGTTTACTCATTGATAGAAAATTTTTACTCATTGATAGAATAGTTTATGCTAGTGAGAAGTGTGCCTAAGTTAAGTTACCTCAAGGGTATGACAGACTATGATCACACTTACCTTAAGATAGACAAGCTCTATAAGGTCATGTGTTAGGTATCCTGTTAATGCCTTGGTTGAGTTGATATTATGCGTGTTTTGCAAGAGTTTATGTTTTGCGAAGAGGAGCGTGAAGACCTGCATTCTACCTAAGAACACATGGTTCGGGTTGGAATGGACATAATGAGATTAAGAAGTATAAGTGGAAAATAAACGGTTACTATCTGTGTTTGTGTTTTATGAAATCCTCTTACGTTGTTGTATAACGTAAATGTTATCTAGTAGTTGGCCTTATTATATTTGATGCTAGTTACCGATGTGTACGTATTTGTGTTTATGTTTGATTGTTGATGACTTTCTATGATTGTCCTGCTATGACACATTGGCCTTTTGTCTAATGTCGAGCAGCAAAAATTATAAACTATTTCATCATATAATTAGACTAGAATTCAACTATACATTTATCTTATTCCAAAAGTCAAATGTCATCAAAATTCTTCATGAATTCTAATCTTTAATAATTTCCATCGATATGATCTTATAACACATCATCCAAATCTTCTACTTCCTTCTCCAATTTTTGTTGCCTATGTTTGACAACGTAAGAAATCCATAAATCTTGAACTTGATCAATGCTCTCCTGAGAATAAGTTGAAGGAGCCTTAGGGGAAAACTGCAAGACATTAATAATACATTAAAATTTTATTAACCCAACTTATTGCAACAATAATTTGAGCGAAAATTTCGGCAGAGTCTCCTTTGTATATAGGACAACCCCCAAATTGGGAAACAATGAAATACATCATAACTTGTCTCAATAACTAATCAAATAATATATTCCCAAAAAAATCAACTGCCCAAAAATAAAATATGTCAAACAAATGTCAACTTTGAATCACACTCTCCCAATCTATAATACTTATCAGGGGTGATTTAGAGGTTTGTATGCAGTCAACTAACTCTACTTTTGGTAACCATCTTGCTGTTAGAAACATCACAACAACATGTAATCATAAGACCTATAAATTGCAGCCAAGAAAGAGAAGGTGAACATTGATGCCGAAAATCCAATCAATCAATATTATATCCAAATGTCATTGTGTTTCAATACCAATATCATAATGTTTGATATGAATTTTTGACGAATACTTACCTCCTCCAAAATCAATTGTTGCCTACTTTCAATAGTCTCAAGCATATAACAGCATACATAATATCCATAGTATTTGGCGTCTTGAGGTTGACGAGGACACTATTACATGAAATCAAAACAAACAAACGATGAAAAAATAATTAGAACATAGAATTTGTCATAAGTTTAGAACATGTCTAAACAATAAAAAAAAAATTACTATAAAAGAACCTTACTTTTAGTTTGTTCCAACCAACTTTAGGATTCTTTTTAAATTTTTTGAGATCCTTTCGATGGACCATGCTAAACTTCACAAGCCCCCTAGTCATTTACATATAAAATGATTAAATAGATAGAACCTAAATAAAATATCAAAGTAAAACCATTTACGATGCAATAGTATAGTACTTACTCATAAATAATTTTACGAGCATTTTCACGCACTTTATTTTCCACACTAGCAGGATCTAACCAATAAAACAATTCTGGTTATGCCAGCTGGATACAGTCGTCAGAAGTAGTTATAATAATGAGTAGATATAATGTCTTGTAAGTAAAAGGGTAGGCCAAAATGTCTATATATAGGTCAAAATCTCTTCTTTTCTCTTTCTTTACATTTGTTATAGGCGTGAATCCCAACCATTTTGGGTGTCAAAGAATATAATATGGCATGACCAACTAGAGGAATACAAAAATTAGAGAACAACAAGAATAATTAATATCGTAATGTACATCAAGAAAAGAAATTATCAATTAGTTGTCTGCCCCCTAATATAAAGTCGAGTACACCTTAATGTTATGAAAATCAAGGTTCACCTTCCGCAATTTGTCAAGGGCGCCACTAGTATCAAACGTTTCATTTCCTTGCTCATCCATTGTGACAGCAGCAAGCTTCGCCAAAGTAACACCACAAGCAAAAGGATGTCCATAATTACTACCAACAGAAACGATATACATAAACAATCCATAAAAAAATTTGTCTCAAAAGGATTAAAAAAACAGTTAGATATGAAAACACGTTAGCTTTATCATATAGAAACTTGATAAGTGATGATGCACCTTACGGTATCCTCATATCTAATATGAACATTGCTAATTGTGATTTTGAGATTTCCAATGATGGTGGCTATAAGAGACCCAAGCCAAGAATTTCCTGCAGCATGCTGGAATAAACAAATTGTTAACCAAAATTAACAAATGCCGATATAACACAACTTAGAAGCCGAAGTTGACACTCCTTAAAAAGAACTATTGCTTGCAAAAAGCAAAAGAACACATTGTAATGACAAACAAGAAAAGTCATATATAAACATTTGTGCATATAAATTGAACACAGACAAAGACAATAATACTAATGCCAATGAACCAAAAATATATGGATTGCAATCAAAGCCATGTGAAAAAGATTTTGTTATGTTTGAACTTTGTGTGGAAGGAAATGGAGGGATAACATTCCTCCATTTCCATCATTTAGATACCAAAACGGAAGGGGATGACAACAAAAGGAGGGAATTGGAGAGGAAAATCCTGTATATTTAGTACTAAATATTGGAAAGATTTGGAAGGTAAACTCAATAATCTTCCACCCCTCCCCTCCCCTACCTAAAATGCTTTAGAAACGCACCATAAAAATAAAAAAATAAAAAAATAAAAAAAGAAGCAAGTTAGTCATTCTTAAGATCTTATACTAATCCAACTAAAAAGTCAAAAAAAATATGCAAGGGCTCGAAGAGACTTGATGTAGAATATAGCAAGCACAACAGAAGAAAATAAGTAGAAGGTTCATAAGTTAAATAGGGGGAAAAGGAAAAAAAAATCGATGGTAAAATAAACTACACCGATAAGTGATAATACAAAAAAAATGCCCAAATAATTTAGGTTGGGGAGACATACACTTCCAAGCTTTGATCTAGACATTGCTTCAAGAGTTGTTGCCTCGGATTCCTGGAGAAAAACATATATTTATAGAGATATCAAATAATTCCTTCAACCAGAGAAATAGCTGGACCATTCTGGGCAGTTTAACGATATCCATAACAGAAGGCAAATACCCTGGCTAGAACTATAATATTTACAAAAACATTTCACCCAAAAAAAACCCCACATAGGGCCTATTCTTTTCAACTGTACTCAACTCAACTGAACTCACAAAAACTGAATAATGATCAAAATAAGCAAAAGAGAATATAAATAGTTGAATACTCAATTGAAGTACTTATTAATAATTAACTAAACTGAACTATGAGACGAAGTTATCAGTATCTAACTGGACAAAACCAAAAACATGTCAAAAACAGCATACCCTTAGATTTAGTGAATGAGCAATCCTCCCAAAAAAGAATAAATGAAGGGCTAGTGAGGGATATGTTTAGAAGTTTTAACCAAGGGTTTTTAAAGTAAAATAAACAATCAATAAAAGGGATTATGAGGAGTCAAGCAATGTTATGATACTTCTCAACATCGAAAGTAGATACACAAGTTCTTTCCAACTCTACCTCCTTTCACCCACACAAAAGTTTACAACATAGAAGTACATATCAAAGGGTCCTGACATTGATCTGGTCTTTAACAGCTTTTGTATTCTTCTTGTGAACAAAGATGAAGCCACAAAGACAAATGATGATCCCAATGGCACTACTGTGTATTACATACTAAAGGAAATATATTAATTTCCCCCAACAAACCAGAGAACCATACAACATTACAAACTGGCTTAACAGTTCACACCACCATTTGACCACCACTGAGCACAGTGTAAACCACTCAATGCAGCATAAACATCATTACCATAACCAAATCAACATAAATTTTATATTTATTTTGATAAGAAAATTATATTAATGGAGCAAAAAAGGTACAATAACCGATGCCAGAATTCTTGCTTTGAATTGAACAATTCATGGACAATTCAAGAATCTTACCTCAAGAAAGTCGACAATCGACACTACAAGAAAAGTCGTTTTTAGCAACAAAAAAAGTTGTTGCCAAAAACCAGAGTTCGTGAATTTGTAACAAAAACTTCCTATTTCCATGACAATGAAGGAAAGTGTAACAAAAATATACATATTTAATAACCAAGCAAGTAGAAAAGGACATAAGTACAAGAACAAGCTACAATGATACATGCCCACATCGTATCTAGACGTAAGTACAAGTACAAGGTTATCATCATCTTTGCTATTCAGTTTCACGGATTAGATTTTGAGGCAAACAATACCAGAGGAAAACCTAATTGAAAACTGTATTCTGCTCCACTGCCATTAATCAATCCAATTTCCAGCAAGATTAATACAAAACCCAACAAGATTAATATTAGGATTTAGGATAAAGAGTGAAAATACCTTAAACAAAATCAAAAATTACGATTTTTAGGGATTCTTCGATTCGATTCGAACAACCCACAGCCCACAGGGAAGCAGCAGCCAGCAGTGCAGCACCGAGTTCGAGTGTTCGTCTGTGATGGAGGAGCAGCCGGCGGTGGCGTGGTGCGGGAGTGCGGCAGCGAAGGTGGAGGAAGAGGTGTGTAGAGTTTTTACGGTTAGAGTTCTTTCACTGAGAGGAGTGAGAGCAAGAGAGTTGATTAAGAGGGAATTGAGAGGAAAATGGGAATTCGAGTGTTCCTGTGAGGCTATTACTCTGTTTTCGAAATTTCTTTTTTTTTTTAAGAAACAAAAAAAAAATTTCATATTCTTTAGGACAAAATAAATTTTCATATTATTTTCAATTTGGCGGTTTTTTGGTGTAAAATTTTTAAGAAAAATTAAGAGAACTTACTAGTAGGAAATTAAGGAGTTCTCTTTGGTCAAGTTGTGGGTCAAAGAGATTAACAAAGAGAACTGCTATGTTAAAACATTGTTTTCTTTGGTCTAAGAGATCTCTTTTCTATTTAGGAGTTTTTTTTATGCATGTTCCCTTTTAACAAAGAGAACTGCTATGTAAAAACATTGTTTTCTTTGGTCTAAGAGATCTCTTTTCTATATAGAAGTTCTCTTTATGCATGTTCCCTTTTCCCTTTTTTGTAGTACCTAGGTATTGGAGCTTCTTTGGCATTGCATTGCATTGGGAGAGAATGACGAGGGCGAAGCATAACCTGTGTCATACCGTTATCTTTGTATTTTGTAGCTCTTGTTATCTTTTGTAAACCTTGGTTGTATATGTTTTGTTATGAGGCCTTATGTCCTCCCTGTATATTTGTATTTCCGCTGCGTAGTTTATAACTTTGTATGATTTTAAAAGGTTAAGTTATCTTAAAACACAAGCGTCGACACTGGAACCACGATCCATGCTTGACGAATCGTTCCGCTGTGGTGTGAGATTTTAAAGGCAATGATGCCTTAGATTAATTTAATGTTTTTATTGTGCTATTGCTCTACCACATGTTTGATTTTTAGAAGAGATGCTGCCAAAATTTCCACTCACCCACCTTTCTAATTAATCTTTAGCGTTTACTTTAATTATTTCCCTTTTTCTTTTTATGTAACACCCGAATTTCCTCACTTCCTTCACGATTTTTGGTTTCGTTTAAGGGGTTGGAAATTCAGGGGTGTTACATCTACCCTCCTCACCAGGGCGACGAAAGTCTTTCTCTGCACATGTCCAAACCACCTCAATCTATTTTCGCGCATTTTTCAAGAAGTAGGGGCTACCACTATTTTTTCCCTAAACTCTTGGTTCCTAATTCGATCCATCAATGTGTGCCCACACATCCACCTCAGCATATGCATTTCTGTAACTTCCATCTTATGTTCAAAAATCTTCTTTACAGGTCAACATTCGGTCCCATATAGCCGAACAGGTCTTATTGCCGCCCGGTAGAATTTTCCTTTCAATTTGCTTTGGAATTTCCTATCACATAGCACCGCGGTGGCTGCTCGCCACTTGAGCCAACCCGCTTGTATACGATAGTTTACATAGCCATCAATCTCCCCATCCTTTTGAATGACCGATCCCAAATACTTGTATTTAGTTGTACTTTTAACAACTGCTTCATCAATGGACACCTCTAGTTCACCTACCGGTGCTGTCCCATTAAAGGCACAGCGCAAATAAAGACTTAGGAGATAGGTTTCCCCCATTCATTTCTAAAGGGTCATAAGGAACATTTTCAAGATACCCACAAGAATTGAATCTTGTAAAGGTTTGATTCTTTCTCAATGAATGGAGTTGGGAGCAAGGCATTAATGAAGGTTTAACCTTGCAACCACCCCATCAACTAAGAGTTTTACTCTCCACCTACGACGATAGGGGAGGATTGAGTAATAGTGAACTTTTGTTGCCCGATTCTCTTGTCTTTACTCATGAGAGTGAGGAAGATGAGATTCTTGGCGGTGATCCTAAGCCCGATACAAGATCAGATCTCTCCCCATATTTCGCTTTTGTTTAATCATACAAAAGGAAATATAAACCTCTACCATATAATAGTCATCACAAGTTTATCCTACCACCTACTTTCCATAACATGCTTCCCAACCCCTTAAGTGGACCTAAGTCTCACAACTCATTCCTCGTGGACATGACTCGTATTGTGCTATGAGACCCGTGCACTTATGGTCACTCTTTGAGATAAATTTATGTCAACAAGAACTAAACTTATGTATTTCTAGGAGGGGGATTCAGGTACTTTCTTTGCTTGTGTTTCTAATGCTTTTATTTAGTTTTGTAACTTTATTTTTTTTTCTTTTTTTTTACTAAGTGTTTATTTCTTTTTCAACTTTTGTTCCTGAATACTCTGTAAGTGTTTGTTTCTCTTTCAACTTTTGTTCCTGAATACTCTGCTTCTCTAGTCCCTAATTCAGAGGAGGCCCTGTGTAGGCTGTAGGCGACTTGACAGTTCCAGGTTAACCCTCCAACCCTATTGCTCAACAAATTCTACTCTCTGTCGTTGAGACCGAGGAGCCTACTAAAGTCCTTCCCAATCAACCTTTCTAGGGGTTCGCCTGAATTACAAGTATTTATTTGGGAGGGAAATATTACAAGCGAAAAAGTATGGGAAATATAGTAATGGAAGAAATAATTTTTGGAGTAAATTTATTCATGGTTTTTATTAATGGAGTATAAATAAGTATATCCTTTAATTGAAGAGCATAAAATCATAAAAAGAAAAATATAATAAATAAAAGAGGAAAAAACAGAAATTCAAAAGAAGAAAAATGCAAAATAAATAGAAGAAAAATAAAATATTGAAATATGAAAGAAAATCAAATGAAGAATTACAGAAAATCAAATTCGAAGAACAAAAAACAATTAGAAGAATTGTATAAAATCAAACCTAAAATCAGAAAACAGGAAATTAAAAGATGAAATCAAAAACACAAAAAAAAAAAAAAAAAAAAATTCAAAATCAGAAAACAGAAAATTAAAAGTGAAATAAAAAACACGAAATAGAAAAATTAAATCAAAATCAGAAACAGAAAAACAGAGGAATCAAACAAAAAAAGGAAAAATTACAAGAAATTTTCAAAAAAACAAAAAAACTCAAAAGAGAAATTAAAATCAGAAAAACTGAAAAATCAGATGGTGATAGAGATAGTATAATCATCAATTGAATTGAACCACCTTGTGGCTACGAATGTTGAAGATGTAAGAGTATCAAATACTTCATATGGAACTTGGTCCAGTAAAAAAGTTGAAGAAGATAGAAATGGTGAGAGAAAAACAACTCCCTTAGTACTCTTGAGGGGGTAGGGTAAATGTTTACCCCCAAATAAAAAAGTAAATATTACTCCATGAACTTTTTCCTCCCAATCCAACCCTTTGGTCCAGCCCAAAAATTTTATTAGATTACTTTTGTCTCCATAATACCCTCATTCCAGGCAGGCCCTAGGTTGAAATGGAGGAATGCACTAGGACTTTGGATACTCACCATGTTTCTCCTACTGGGTCTCCTTTTGCTCAAGACCCAATCATAACTGTTGTTGTGCCTGTTACTTTGAGTGTGTACTCATGCTCTAACTTTTAATTTTTGTAAACATGTTTCATTCCTTCTTCGGATGTCAAGCTAACATTTCTCTGATCCTTTTAGGATGTCTTGACAAAAGGAAACGTCTAGTCGAAGACCCCTTTCTGGACAAGCCACAGAACGTTTTAGGTTGTTTCCGTAGGAAAATTTAGATGGTAAAATAGTAAATGGATTTATTTGGAGAGGTAGATGAGTGAATATGTAGAATGAATATTGTTCTTCATTGCACAAAAAATTGATTACATTAATGGGTATTTATAGTGCAAGTTTACTAAAATATCTTAGATATTTTTATTTTTTTAATTACTTTTCTAGGATCTTCCATTATATTATCTTAGATATTTTTATTTTTTAATTCTTTAGTTTAGATATTTTTATATTTAATTAAAATCCTAGATTTTTCTAGATTATTTAACACTCCCCTAATCTGAAAAATCTTGAATTCTAAGTTGTCTTCTGAACTCGATAAATTTATAAGTTGATATGGGTTTTGTGAAAATGTCTGCGAGCTGCTCCCCCGTCTTGCAGAATTGTAGTTCGATCTCTTTCTTGTCTACTAACTCACGAATGTAGTGATGTCGTATCTCGATGTGTTTTGATCTGCTATGAAACACTGGATTCTTCGTCATTGCTATTGTTGACATGTTTTCGCAGAACATTGTAGTTGATGTCTCTTGCTTATGTTGTAGATTGAGTAATATCCTTCTGAGCTAGACTGCTTCACGTGCTGCACTTGTTGCTGCAATGTACTCTGCTTCTGCTGATGATAAAGCTACTGTTGCCTGTTCTTTTTGATGACCATGAGACCACCTTATTTCCAAGCTGAAATACGTACCCGCTTGTACTTTTTCTATCATCCATGCTTCCAGCCCAGTCGCTATCGTTGTATCCTGTGAGCTTGAAATCTTTTTCAGTTTCGTACATGATCCCATAGCTTTTTGTTCCCTTAATGTATCTGATAATCCTCTTTGCTGCTGTTAGATGATCCTTGCTCGGTTCACTCATAAACCTGGATACGATGCTGACAGCGTTGACTATATCTGGTCTTGTATGTGTGAGATAGATAAGAGAGCCGACCAAGCTTCGATACATTGCTCCGTCGACTTTTGGTTTGCCATCGTACTTTGATAACTTCTCATTGATTGCCATTGGTGTAGCCAGCGATTTACATTCACCCATGTTGAATTTCTTGAGAAGGTCTTCTGCATATTTCTCTTGTGATAGAAATATTCTTCCTGGGCTTTGTTTGATTTGTATGCCAAGGAAGTATTTCATTGTACCAAGGTCTGTCATCTCGTACTCCTTCATCATAGCCTTTTTAAATTCTTCGATCATCGTTGGGTGTGTGCCTGTATAGATTAGATCATCCACGTACAAGCATAAAATGAGAAAGTTGTTACCTTGTGTCTTGATGTATAGTGAAGGTTCACTCGGACTCTTGATGAAACCATGCTGGAGAAGATAATTATCGATGTTGCTGTTCCACGCTCGGGGTGCTTGTTTGAGTCCGTACAGAGCTTTTTGAAGGCGATATACTTTGTCTTCTTGGCCTTTGATGACGTATCCCTGCGGTTGCTCGACGTACACTTCTTCTTCGAGTTCTCCATTTAGAAATGCTGATTTGACATCGAGTTGAAAGACCGGTAGCTGATGCTGTGCTGCTAATGCCAGGACTGTTCTGATTGTCTCCATGCGGACAACTGGTGCATATGTTTCGTTGAAGTCGATTCCTGGTTGTTGCGCATATCCCTTTGCTACGAGCCTTGCTTTGTACTTGTTGATGGAGCCATCATCATTATGTTTCACCTTGTAGACCCACTTGAGTCCGATGACTTCCTTGTCTTGTGGTTTGTCTACAAGTTTCCATGTGTGATTCTTCTCAATCATTTTGATTTCTTCGTTCATAGCCTCAATCCATGTTTCTTCTTATGCTGCTTCTTGAAATGTTTGTGGCTCACTAGAGAAGAGAGCCATCATTGCTTGGTCACAATGGTAATCTTGTAACCATGATGGCGGTTGCCGATCTCGTGTTGATCTTCGGGCTTCTTGATGTTGAGGAGTTGAACGTGATGTTTGGCTTCTTGAGCTTGGGAATGATCTTGTACTTTCAGGTGTACTTGGACTCGGAGATGATGGGTTTGTTGGTTGGTCTGCTCCGTCTTCTTCACTTGGATCTCTTAGGAGAGTATCTCCTTCGCGAGCTTCAGTTTCTTTTTCTTTCCACGTCCATTCGGCTACTTCGTCGAAAATTACGTCTCTAGAGATGATTAATTGTTTAGATTCAGGCTTGTAAAGGCGATATCCTTTTGTTTCGTGACTGTATCCAATGAATATGCATTTTTCTCCCTTCTCATCGAGCTTTTCCCGATTCTCCTTCGGGATGTGGGCATAAGCTACGCATCTGAACAGTTTGAGGTGTTCTACTCTTGGCTTTCTCTTGTGCCAGGCTTCATATGGCGTTAAATCCCTAACTGCTTTTGTGGGAGATCTATTGAGGATATATACTGCCGTGTGAACAGCTTCGGCCCAGTATCCTTTGGGTAGATGTTTACCCTGCATCATGCTGCGGGCCATCTCTGCTATAGTGCGGTTTTTCCTTTCTGCGACACCATTTTGTTGAGGTGTACGCCTTGCTGTAAGTTCTCTTTTAATTCCATGCTTCTTACAGAAACTGTTGAATTCGTTGCTTGTAAATTCTCCGCCACGATCCGTTCTAAGAATCTTAAGAGAATGCCCACTTTGATTTTCTGTGAAGGCTTTGAATTCCATGAAGTGGGAAAAAGCTTCTGATTTTTTCTCCAGGAAATATACCCACATCATGCGGGAGTAGTCTTCTACGAACAGAAGAAAATATCTTTTTCTGCCAAGAGACGGATTCTTGGTAGGACCCCAGATATCTGCATGAACAAGCTCTAGAGGAGCCTTGGCCCTCCAAGGTGCGGTAGGAAATGGCAATCTGTGCATCTTGCCATATATACAACCTTCACAAATTTTACTTTCATTTTTTATTGATGGTAGTCCAATTACCATTTCTTTTTGTTTTAATAGTTTTAGATTGTTAAAATTTAGATGTCCGAATCTCAAATGCCATAAGGTGGATTCATCATTTATTGAGTTTAAAGCCAATTTTTCTTCAAATGACAATTTTAATGGGAATATTTTGTTAGAAGCCATTTCAACAGTTGTTATTATCTGACCCTTATTTTTATCATAGATTTGACATTTGTTATTCTCAAATTTAACCATATATCCTTTTTTAATTAATTGGCCTACGCTTAATAAATTTTGTGCAACTCCGGGAACATAAAAAACTTTATGAATTAATTTTGATGATCCATTTTTTGTTTTAACGGCGATTGTTCCTTTTCCGGTGACTTCTTCTTTTTTACCGTCGCCAAGTGTGATGTGTGTTTTAACATTTTCGTTAAGAGTGACAAAATACTTTTTATTGCCGGTCATGTGATTTGAACAACCACTATCAATATACCATATGTCACTTACTTTTTCTTGTGCATTTAATCCAGTGTAAAATATTTGCTCTCCGGAATTATTATTTTCGGAATAGTTTGCTTCTTCTTTTTGTCGATACCAACAATTTTTTTCGAGGTGAGAGTGTTTTTTACACCTCTTACATTTGTACCGACAATCATTAGTATTGTGGTTAGTTTTCTTACATAATTTATAATAAAGGTCAGTTTGATTATTTAATCGATTACTTTGATTTTAAAAATTTCCTCTCCCTTTGCTATTTGTCCTTTTTCATAATTTTTACAATGACTATTTTTATTTCCACTATTAGAAAATTTTAATTTAGCTTGAAAAGCTTGTTCTAGTGGTTCTTCGTTAAATCTTTTTAATCTATCTTCATGTGCAAGTAGTAATCCCATTAGTTCGGGTATACTTAATTGTAATAAATTTTTCATGTTAACTTCTTCTATTGTTGTGGCAATAATGTTATATTTTTGTGAAAGACTCCTTAATATTTTTCGAATCACATTTTCATCTTCTATTTTACCACCATTTGATCTTATTTGATAAACTATATTAGTGACTCGATCAAAAAATGAATGTATTGTTTCATTTTCTGCCATTAATAGATTATCAAATTCTCTCCATAGTGATTGGAGTTTAAAAAGAATTACCTCTTCGAACCTCTGTATTTTGTCTCCAGGATCCTCCAAGCCTCCGTAGCTGTTTTTGCAGACATGATCGTTATAAGTATTGCCTCGTCGACTCCACGATATAATAAGGATAGGGCATAGTTATCCCTTATCCTATTTTGTTTATATTGTTTTATTTTTGTTTTATCCCAAGATGACTCTTTAGTGTCATCTTTGGGTGGTTGCTCGTAACTTTCTTGTACTAATTCCCATAAATCTTGGGAGATAAATATTGACCTCATTTGCATAGTCCATTGTTCATATTTTTCTTCCTTAAATGTGGGAACCCAATTAACTTGGGGGTAATTAGTGGTTGAGGTCATTTTTTATTTTGTGGTTAGAGGTTTATTTTATTGTGGAGTATGTTGGTTAATGTGTTTAGGTTGTTTAGAGGTCTTGGTTTTAATTAGCTCTTGATACCAAATGTAGGAAAATTTAGATGGTAAAATAGTAAATGGATTTATTTGGAGAGGAAGATGAGTGAATATGTAGAATGAATATTGTTCTTCATTGCACAAAAAATTGATTACATCAATGGGTATTTATAGTGCAAGTTTACTAAAATATCTTAGATATTTTTATTTTTTTAATTACTTTTCTAGGATCTTCCATTATATTATCTTAGATATTTTTATTTTTTAATTCTTTAGTTTAGATATTTTTATATTTAATTAAAATGCTAGATTTTTCTAGATTATTTTAACAGTTGCCTCACCAAACATTGGGTTAGCTTGGTTTTAGGACTCAGTCCTATTGGAGAGCAGTTATTTACAGTTATTTACAGTTACTTTATTCATTACAGTTGATTTGTTCTTAGGCAGTTACATTGTAGGCACTTACCCATGTTCTTAGAAGTTACTACAATGCTCATGTATATATATGATATGCTTCTAAGGAATGAAAGATGATCAGAATATTTTTCACAAAAGAACAACACCAGATTTCATCAAATTGACATGGTATCAGAGCCCTAGGGTTCGAATCCGGACAGGCATCATCATTTACCTGTTCTTACCTCGAAAATGGCTGATTCATCAGAAAACCAAACACAGCAAACCTTAATGTCTATTGAACAAATGGAACAAATGTTTCAGATGTTCCAGAAAATCAACAACTCAACCAACCAAACCGAAAACCCAACATCATTCAAAATCTCAGAAAAACTCACCTACCACAACTATACAAAATGGTGCAAATTAATGCACGTTGCAATTGGAGGCCGGGGGCGGCTCAGTCACATCACTGCCAGACCCCCACCACTATCAGACCCCAATTATAACCAATGGGCACAAAAAGATGCCATGGTTATCGCATGGATAATCGAAAACATAGATGGAGATATCGTCAATCAATTCCCTGACTACACAACAGCACACAGCCTATGGCAAGGGATCGAAGGTCTCTTAGGATGTGGTAGGGATGAACTACAAATCTTCGATTTGAGTTCAAAGGCAGCAACCTTAAAGCAGAACCATGACACTATTGAAGTTTACTACGGTAAGCTCAATATGTTATGGAAAGAAATAGATCGAAGAATGCCAAATCTGATGATTTGTCCACAGGATATAACAGAGTTCAACAAATACATCCAAAGACAGAGGCTATATCAATTTCTTACCGGGATTAATGATAGTCTTGACAAAGAAAAAAGGGACATACTCAATAGTGAACCTTTACCGATGGTGGAAACGGCATATGCATCAATCAGACGAGAGATCACACGCCGGTAAATCATGACCGGCGTCTCATCACCGGGAACGAGTCCCTCAGAGATTGGCTCGGGTTTATCCACGAGAAACAAACCCTTCCAAAGAACCCGAGAAGATGACGACCGGAGAAAATTCGGATGCACCCACTGTGGCGGTTCCAGGCATACCAAGGAGGGGTGCTTCAAACTTGTGGGATACCCTGAGTGGTGGGACGATCTACAGAAGAGGAGAGCCGCCACCAAGGCACCGGCTAACCGGACCGGCGGCAAGGCTAATCTCAGTGCCACAGATCAGCCGACATCATGTCAAAACTCAGGTGACCTAGAAGAATGGCGCACAGAGGAAGGAGAAGCAACAGTAATCTCAGAGAAGAGATCTAAGAATGGTGAGAATCAGGAGTGGGAAGAGAGAGAAAGGAGAGCCGTCAGCCAAGAAGGAAAAGGGAAGGTCAAATGCCACAATACCCAAACCCTACCTCCCTTTTATAGCCAAGGAACCCTACTTCCTTTCCCTTTAAAAACCGGCCCAGCTCAAACCCTACCTCCCTCCCTTTCACAATCCGGCCCATACCAAATACCCAAGCCCAATTCCAATTCCAGTCCAAAAACCACCAATTCCAAATTCCTTCTTGGACATAACAACGACTCTCAATGGATCTTTGATTGTGGGGCAACAGATACGATGACATTCGATCCCAGTGATTTTGTATACACCCACCCTACTGACCGAACCCACATCCAAACTGCTAATGGGGCACGTGTACCGGTTGCCAAGGCTGGAGCTGTCAATATCTCTTCCTCCCTTCATCTCAAAAATTGCTTGCTCATTCCAAATTTGTCTCATAAATTATTGTCGGTTAGTCAGTTGACAAAGGACTTAAACTGTACTGTTTTTTTAACCTCTGATCATTGTGTTGTACAGGATGCTCGGACGGGGAGGATCATTGGGCGTGGTACTGAACGAGGTGGCCTATACTATGTTGATGCGGTAATTCAAAAAGGTGGTGCAATGCTTGCTCATGGATCTCCTGCTCACCAATTGCGGACTTGGCATCGGCGTTTGGGTCACCCATCCTTAGGTTATCTAAAACAACTCTTTCCTTCTCTCAAGAATTGTATTGCATCCCTAGATTGTGAAACTTGTATCTTAGCAAAGAGTCATAAACAGTCCTATTTTCCTAGAAATACTCGTGCCCCCAAACCCTTTGATATAGTACATTCTGATGTATGGGGCCCAGCCCCACATACTGACAATCATGGTTTTTCCTATTTTGTGTTATTTATTGATGATTATTCTCGAATGTGTTGGGTTTATTTTTTAAAGCACAAATCTGAGGTTTTTGATGTCTTTGTCCAATTCTATAACATGATTCTCACTCAGTTCCATGCAAAACCAAAAATTCTTCGCTCGGATAATGGGGGTGAATATATCTCAATGGCAATGAAACAATTTTTTCTTGACCATGGCCTTATCCACCAAACTTCCTGCCCCGACACCCCACAACAAAATGGGGTGGCTGAACGCAAGAACCGTACCCTCCTTGATGTAGCACGGGCCCTAATGTTTGAGACTCATATGCCTGTATAGTTTTGGCCTGAGGCCGTTGCTACTGCTACCTATCTTACAAACCGGCTCCCCACAAAAACCCTGCAATTCCAGACTCCTCTTGCCACACTTCATTCGTATACTCCTGTTCCCTCGTCTCACTCCCTTCCTCCTCGCGTCTTTGGGTGTGTTGTGTATGTCCATCTTCCATCACGCGCTCGAACTAAGCTCGACCCCCGGGCAGTAAGATGTGTATTTCTTGGGTATGGCACTACGTAGAAGGGCTATCGCTGTTATGATCCTATCCATCACAAGCTTTATACCACCATGGACTGTGACTTCCTTGAACACAACCCCTACTACACCCAACCTCGATCTCAGGGGGAGAGTATGAGTGAGGATCTCAGTTGGTTGACTCATCCCTTGGCTGACAGTCGAGATCCCAAGGAGCAAGTAGGCACTACTACCGATATTACTACTGACATTGTTACTGAATCATTTCCTAAGACTACTACTCCAATCCCTGAGCATCCTGGCCCCGAGCATCCAGCCGAACGAGAGGTAACACCGAGTCCTACTGATCCTCTCATTGATGTATCCACTGACCCTATTGTGCCAAGTAGTGTTGTTGTTCCCAGGAAATCTAATTTGCCCCCCCCGAAGTACAAGAGGAATACCCCCAAAGAGATATGATCCTGAATATGAATCCCAGAGATCCCGATATCCTATCAGTAGACCGGATGATGAACAACTATCACAAACAGCTGTTGCCTTCAATGCATCTCTCTACTCCAGTGCCATTCCGAAAAACATTGAAGAAGCCCTCCAAGAACCAAAGTGGAAGCAAGCTATGGATGAAGAGATAATGGCTCTCCAGAAAAACCGAACTTGGGAAAAGTGCAGATTACCAGGTGACAAGAAGACGGTTGACTGTAAATGGGTTTTTTCAGTCAAGTATCATGCTGATGGATCCATTGAGCGGTATAAAGCTAGGCTTGTTGCGAAAGGGTATACACAAACTTACGGGGTAGACTACTCGGAAACATTCTCACCTGTGGCTAAAATTGATACCATTCGAGTCCTCTTCTCAGTAGCAGCAAATAAAGATTGGCCTCTGTTTCAATTTGATGTGAAGAACGCCTTCTTACATGGAGAGATTGAAGAAGAGGTATATATGAAGCCACCACCAGGGTTTTCCAATGAGTATAGCCAAGGAGAAGGGTGTCGACTTAAAAGAGCTCTATATGGTTTAAAACAATCCCCTAGAGCATGGTTTGGGAGATTCACTACAGCAATGAAGAAATTTGGCTACAAACAGAGCAACTCAGATCATACTCTATTTCTCAGGCGAAGTGGAAAACAAATTACATGCCTCGTGATCTACGTAGATGATATGGTTATTACCGGAAATGATTCCAAGGAAATTGATCGTCTTAGGAGCAAATTATTCCAAGAGTTTGAGATGAAGGATTTAGGACAACTAAAATACTTCCTAGGAATAAAAGTCCTAAGATCAAGGAAGGGGATTTTCATCAATCAGAGGAAATACATCCTAGATCTCTTAGCAGAAGCAGGCATGTTGGATTGCAAGCCAGCAGATACTCTTATGGTAGCTAATCATGGTCTACGAATTGTTGAAGGGGCAGAAGCAACAGATCAAGATCGTTATAGACGGACAGTGGGAAAATTGATCTACCTATCCCACACAAGACCAGATATTGCCTACGCAGTAGGAATTGTAAGCAAGTTTATGCATCGACCTCAAGTAGAACACATGGCAGCAGTTCTGAGGATCCTGAGATACTTAAAGGGAACTAGTAATAAAGGAGTCTTCTACGCAAAGAATGGCAACCTTGACCTTATTGGTTACACAGATGCTGATTGGGCTGGTGATCGGGACGACAGGAAGTCAACTTCAGGATATTTCACTCTTGTAGGGGGTAATCTAGTCACCTGGAGAAGCAAGAAACAGAAGGTGGTTGCGTTGTCCAGTGCTGAAGCAGAGTTCAGGGGGATAGCAAAAGGAATTACAGAGGTCCTATGGATTAGGAAACTTCTAGGAGAGTTGGGCTTCGTTCAGGCACAGGCAAGCCCTTTATATTGTGATAACAAAGCAGCAATAAGCATCTCCGAAAATCCAGTACAACATGACCGAACGAAACACGTAGAGATTGATCGACACTTTATCAAGGAGAAATTAGAAAGTAAAGTCATCAGCCTTCCATTTGTTAGATCTGCAGACCAACTAGCCGATATTCTCACAAAAGCAGTCTCATCACAGATCTTCAATAGCACTTTATGCAAGTTAGGCATCGGTGATCCCACGACCTAACTTGAGGGGGAGTATTGGAGAGCAGTTATTTACAGTTATTTACAGTTACTTTATTCATTACAGTTGATTTGTTCTTAGGCAGTTACATTGTAGGCACTTACCCATGTTCTTAGAAGTTACTACAATGCTCATGTATATATATGATATGCTTCTAAGGAATGAAAGATCAGAATATTTTTCACAAAAGAACAACACCAGATTTCATCAAATTGACAAGTCCAACGATTTCTTGTTGGCCCCAACTTTAGCTATGTTAAGGTAACGGTCCTGACTTCTCCAATACATGTATGTTTTTTTTTATTAACTTAACCATTTTTCTCATCAACATTATTTTTTGTTTGCACAACTGCTTGACTTCAGGATCACCGAGTAGGGCTCCCTACTGAAGCACGCTGACACCACTGAGTCTGGGAATCTGCGTCAACGTATCCAGTCCTTGGAACTTCACTTGGATTTTTCGGTTCAATCATCTGCTTCCAGGGAGGCTAGGATTCATGCCCAAGAAACTGAGCTGGCTTTAGCATTCCCTCAGCTGAAGCCTCTAAATGCAAGGGTTAAGGAACTGGAAGCTGAGACCTAGTTTCATGCTACATTCATACGCCAACAGCATGCCACAATTGTTAGTGGGGTTGAAGAAGCAGGCCAACTTTAGCGTGATCTAAAGAAGATTTGGGATTTACTGACTACTGTTGAACGAGCGTCAGTTAAGGAGATAGAATTGCTGCAACTCAAGTCCGAGGCTGATGATCACATAGCCCTAATCAAAACTCAACAGTGAACCATGGGCAAGCAGGAAGAAGCTAAGGCTTTTGCCTAGAAAGAGATATCCAGACTGGAAGCTGAAATTTGCAAACCAGAAGATGAGAAGAACACTATATAGATCAATAGAGGAAGAAAGTTAGAGCCCACTTTATGGCTCAATTTGAATCCCTCCTGCTTACTAACATGAATGCAGTGTATATGGCTTATCCAGACCTAGACTGGTATAGGATTGAGCCTAACCTTATCTCTGGGATTGTACTTTCTCCATCTATCCCTCTTCTGAGAGCCCAACTAAAACAAAACAAATGCTCCCCCAACTTTGAAAACTCTTCCTCGCAGTTCAATATAGAAGACTTGTATATATTTTATTTATTTTCTTCGTTTTTGTGAGTGGATAGGTCCTCCCACTCTTTTCTATAACTTTTAGGACTTGCAAATATTTTCAGAAAAATAAGTATTTCAAATATCATTGTCTTTGATTTACGTGCTCTGTATTTTCCTGCTTCCTTTGTGCAATCTCAACACTTAACTTAATTTTTGTGTTTTTCTTGTTTTCAACTTGAATTTTTCTGCATGTTTGTTTATTTTCTCTTATCCCTATCTTCACCCCTCTTAGTCCAGCCTTATGAGCCAAGTTACTTTACAATTTCTTAGGTTAAGTTATGCTCAATTGGGTCATCACTTCTATAAGCCAAGTCAGGCTTCTCATGTTCTAGATTTAGGATTGCCAGGTACCCTTTGGCTTTTCTGATTTCCAGCCATTTAATCTAAAATATTTATGTTTATCAAATGCTTAATCCAAACTGGGTGGGTTTTTCAACTGTAAAGCTAAATCTTCCCAGATTGATTTTCCATTTCCTAGAGCAAAAAGGAATCAATCATTTTCTATATTGA
This sequence comes from Amaranthus tricolor, assembly GCF_026212465.1. Lineage (NCBI taxonomy): Eukaryota > Viridiplantae > Streptophyta > Magnoliopsida > Caryophyllales > Amaranthaceae > Amaranthus > Amaranthus tricolor. The sequence continues at coordinate 22,473,582 of NC_080062.1, read as the reverse complement.
GGATTACCAAGTACCCTTTGACTTGTTTGATTCTGGCCATCTGATCTGAAACCGTCAAGTTTTTCAGATGATTAATCAAACCTTGGTGGGTTTCTTAGCTATTAGGCTAAGTCTTCCCGGATTAATCTTCCCTCTTAGATGTTGTAAAATGTTACTTTATCTATTAAATTAACAATACAATAAAGTTACAAGTTTGTAGAAGGAAACAAATTACATATGACAATTAAGAACTATACTTATGTACACCACCGAGAACTCCGAGAAACTGATCTTCTATCCCGAACAAAGTAACAAGAAGATTTGGTTTGAACTTGATATTAATTCTAGGCGAGATGCTCTTTCCTAAAACATCATTTGCAATCCCATTATGAAAAAAAGGAACTAGATTGTGGAAGTATTTCAGCTCAAAGGCACGCTGGATGATGTTTGAAGCAAACCTCTAGCACTTTTTCACATTTATAAACAAAGTGCCTGCACGTGCGGTTGGCCAGAAGTATCATATCCTACTGGCCTTGTTAGCTAACGCTATTAATCCTAGATGATGTCCGCAGCACCCTTCGTGAACTTTTCTCGTAACAGTCAGCTTCTACTAGGGTTACACACTTCAGAAGGGTCCCTTGGCTTTTTTTGTAAAAATCCCCATCTACTGTATAAAACGGGAATTTTTTTATTTTTTTATTTTTTTAGCTAGGGTGGGATCCTCTGGAAGGACTATGCTATAATTTCACTCATCTAATCTCAGACATTTCTTCTGCTAAGGTTGAAGAATGAGGTGGTATCTTCATCAATAGCTTTGTGTGACTTTACTTTCACTAAGACCGAACTTTTCAAGTCTTGAAAGCATGCACTTCCCAGCTTTGATAGAGCATTAACTTGTTCATTCTGGGATCTAGGAAATCTCTCTATCTAGAAAGATTCAAACTTTGAGATTAGTTCTTTAGCCTTGAGTAGGTACTTTTGCGTGACAAATTCCTTGGCTTTATACTCCCCAAAAATCTAAATTATAACAAATTTTGAATACGTCTTCAAATTTACAGGCTTAGCTTCTTGCGCTAAATTGTTCCTATAAAAAACTGGATATAATTAATTAAGGACTAAGTTAGAATTATTCTAAAGTTTGTCTTAAGAAAGATGATGCTGGTTTGATGGTTTGTTCTTGCAATCTAGCCAAATCTTGTAGTAAGACCATTTTAATGCCCTTTAGCATGCACAACTAACAAGGGTTATGAGGGCCCAAAATGGTTTTGAAGAGACCTTCTTCGACTCCCAAGTCAATAAATGTTCCAAATGTTTGCCTAATAAACCCTTAACTTACACTAACTCTCAGCTTAGAAAGTTAATATTAGGGCTTGTTTCTGGCGTGAGGCTAAGTAACGTTAACAACTCTTTTTTGTCTGATAGAATGAATGAGTTCATCAAATTTAAAAATGATCGAAGAATGTATTGATGTTGTGCGTTCACAAAAATATTGTTTGAAGATCAAAAATATTTGAGAGCAAAGTGTTTGAACTATTGAATAACCCATGAAATAGTCCTTGGAGAGTCAGCTACAACCCATGATGTAGATGCTTCTCATTGGCTTCATCATGGCGGTGCATTATGTGCTGCAAACTGAACCGGTCCTGAGATTTCAAAGGCCCGGGGCGAACGACTGGTTAGTGGCGTAGGAATGTTAATCGACCATTCGGGTGGTTGTTCTCGACCAAAGGAACGACCACAAATGTTTAAGAAAACAAAAAGTTATGCGGAATATTCAGAATTCTCAATTCTATGTTTCCCATCAAACACGTAAAACAAGTGACAAAATATTTTGGGTACCAACTATATATGGGTATGGGTAGGCTTTTTAATGCTTATCTAACATTTTTAGGTAGGCCCTGGGCATATGCCGAGCTTACTCTTGCCTAGGGCCGGCCTTGAATGCAAACAACCATTCCTTCTTTTAGGGGCTGACACGTGGTATTATTAAAAAAGAGGTCTATTGGTCTTACAACTTGAGTGACCTATGTATTGTAGATATACTCATTGATCAACTTTATAATTAATGGACCGTCCTTAATAGTGTTTTTTAATACTCCTTTCCAGTTCAGTCAACTCTTAACCTTGATTTATTAGTTAGTAACCCTGATTTGATGTTCCTGATCCAGACCCATACAATCAATGTGTGATATTGCTGTTTTTCCAAACATAATTAAGATTCGAATATGTGTACACTATAACGAATTTAACTTTTCGCGACATTAGGTTTAGTGGCTTTAAAAAAATGCCACTGATTTATATTTTTACTATAATAATTGTTAGTTTTTATTTTAATTTCCACTATAAATTAATTTAGTGACACTTTATTTTGTCTTTAGTGGCATATGTAATTGTTACTATTGTCTATAGTGGCATTTATGAGAAATGTCACTACTCACTATATCCTATGTCGCGAGAAGTTTTAGTATGATTTTGTATTATATGCTAAGGAGTCTAAGATATGTCACAAAATCCACTAATATACAATTAGAAATTTAAAGTAGGGACATTTAAATTAAATATCGCTAAATATATTTCACTAAAAGAAAATTATGTTGTAGTGATGATATTACACTCAAGCATTTTCCTAGCTTTATGATTTTATAACAAAGTGTATTAATTAATGGGTCAACCAAAAATGGAATGACAAAAGACGTTATATCATATGACTAAAACTACGTTGTTGCAGTTGGTTGATGGGGTACTCTTTTATGTGGTCTGGTGCACAACTGATCAACATAGAGTGACATTTAAGCTAATCCTACTCGAGTAAGATCTGTTGCACCTAATTCTTTTTCTATTCTACTTCTACCTACAAATATCTCCATCAGTTAGTTAATGGGGTACTCTTTTCTGTGCGTTCCTTATCCAAGAATATACAGTATTAAAAAATAAAGCTCTAATTTATAATGTCTAATGTCCAAATAAATAAACATAAAGTTAAGAAGGTCATCACGCACGAGTATTAGTATTTAATGTCGATTACAGCTCGTTTGGTTGATGGTATTAATTTAATTGTTGATAACAAATAATGAGAATGGTATTGAAAATTTAATGCAGCAGTCTAGCTAGAAAACTTACTTTATAAGGTTTTAAATCATGCTTGTTATACCCTATATATTCTTTTTGTTTACAAAATTCATTTCGATCCATTACAACTCAAAATACGATTAATGAAACACTCTCATAAAATATAATATAGTGTCCGTAAATTTTTATGGTGTATATTATTATAATCACCAAATACTACATATGAAGAATAAAGAAATAATGTTGAGAGTACGTAGGACCTCATCCATCCTCTAAACTTTAAGCCGAGCAAAAACAAGCTATTCGACATACTATATAAAAATGTACATATATATGATCATCAGTATTTTCAACAAAAAGAAAATTAGCATAAATAATGGATGATTAGAATGATAAAAGATGAGGCAATTAGTTGAAATATTTGACGATGAGAGGAAGAAGTCTCAGATTGTAACAAAGCTCCAATAGTGAAGTTGGGGTTGGAACCATAAAGATATTGAACTCCCTTAATATCATCAAACTTCAACTTCAGTTTCTGTTCTCTAGGCTTCAAACTTGGGTACATTACTGATTCCTTCACATTACTATGAGCTAAACCCAACAAATGACCGATCTCATGCAATGCAACAGATTCTAAATCAATTGCAACGCTTGAATCTTCCTTATCAAAATCAATTGTCCATCTTTCAGCTGCGTCTAGATGAAATCTTCCATTTTCAGGTGAGAATGCATGAGCCAAAACCCCTAAAACCCCGTCAAAAGACTCTCCATCTCCATGATCACCATTATAAAATCCTATTTTTATATCAGCAAAATCAACATCTTCTGTTTCCACAAACTTGATAGGAATGACTGAGGCCCATTTCGAGAAACTACGCTCAAATGCGGCTTTTATATCACGTAAGCTCAAATATGTAGGAATCATGTGCTGTTCAGAAAATGCGTATGTAAGTGTGATAGGTATTTCCTTAGTCCATCTTGGCTGCCCTGGGAAATATAAGTAGTGTTGAACATGGTGTGATAATAATGACGAAGACGACCTTTTAACATTCTTCATCATGATCATGTGATGGTCAGGCATACCACACCTAGGAGACATGATCATGGAAAGTGTAGTTGGATCAAGGCTACCTGTTATGGGTAGATTATAATTTCGTTGGTAATGAGCTACCATTCTTTCTAAATCATCATTGAATTCATCTGTGAAATCTAATTTCAGATCATGATGATGCTTAGGAAGCAAAGAGTGATGATGATGATGATGATGATAGTACCCAAATTGGTGAAAGTATTTTTTCAGCTCAACAATCTCTTCAACACGATTTCCTTTCCTAGCATTTACTAGTTTTTCAAGGCGATTCCATGCATGATGAGAAGGTGATGGAATCACAGAATTGATGTTAGATGATGAACAACGACAAATGAAGAAGAAGAAGAACATGAGAAAAGAAATAAACATGGTCGCTAGCCAGCTATGAAATTTAATTTCTTGGTAAATCTAAATATATGTTTGATGAATTAATTTGCGGATAAAGAATGAACAAATTTGTATAGATATAGAGTTTACATGTATTATGGAGTAAGTTGAATGAGGTGGGTAAACTACTTTTATATTATCCTTTTTGTAGATCAGCTCCACTGCCTAGCTAGCTTCGTTCTTACTTTATGCTTAGCTAGATTAGTTATAACAAACTTCCCAACGAATTAACTAACTATATGCATCTATTGTGGATAATGTGACTAACTAAATATTGACTAAATCACTGAAGCGTTTGACTTAATTTTCTAACTCATTTTACGCTTCCACGACTTTATACACATTATATTTTTATTATTAACTAACTTCTCTGATTTCATATTTTGCCTTTTAATAATTCTCTCCATTTCTTACAATATTGGAAATATTTACACCATTCATTTATCTTTTTTAATTGGAGATTAATTTTTACTCTATAAGTTAAAACATAGTCAAGTAAAATCTTGTTTAATTCGTCTCGATTAAAAATTATTAATACAAATTTTAAATTATTTTTATTAAACATAAATAGAGATATTAGGGATTAAATTAGTGAAATAAATCGCGTAAAAACGCAAATGTTGCAAGTATTTTGGAATGGAGAAAGTATTTCAAATTTTCATTTTGTGTTGGAGATTAATAAAGATTCTTTTAATTTTCTTCATTTTTTTTGGCTGTAATTAACTATCGCCTTACTAGTTCAATTTTTTTAATATTTATGATCCCCATGTACATATTTATTACTAAAGTACTTTTTTTAATTTCTTTGTAATATTTATGATTCCAATATTATCTCAAAATTTAATTTTAATATTCTTATATACCAATGATGCCCATATTTTTTCACTAACTCTAATTTAAATTATATTGTTTAAATGTTAATGCTCTACGAATTTATAATTCATTAACACACCATTGACACCTTATTGTCATTGTCATCAAAAATATTTTACTTTTCTTTGTCTACATTTATATTTTATGTGAGAATATCAAATAGAACAATGGAAGTAAATAGTTGACTACTCTAATACATTATTTTTTTTTGTGATGGGCTTGAGAAACATTATAAGTAAATATTGAGAATCATTATAAGTAAACATATATATATATATATATATATATATATATATATATATATATATATATATATATATATATATATATATATATATATATATATATATATATATATATATATATATATATATATATATATATATATATATATATATATATATATATATATATATATATATATATATATATATATATATATATATATATATATATATCATATATATATATATATATACATATATATATATATATACATATATATATATATATATATACTATATATATATATATATATATATATATATATATATATATATATATATATATATATATATATATATATATATATATATATACATATACATATATATATATATATATACATATATATATATATATACATATATATATATATATATACATATATATAATATACATATATATATATATAATATACATATATATATATATACATATACTATATATATACATATATATATATATATATATATATATATATATATATATATATATAATAATATTATATATATACATATATATATATACATATATATATATATATATATATATACATATATATATATATATATATATATACATATATATATATACATATATATATATATATATATAGATATATATATATATATATATAATATATATCATATATATATACATATATATATATACATATATATATATATATATATATATATATATATATATATATATACATATATAATATATATATATACATATATATATATATATTATACATATATATATATATACATATATATATATATATATATATATATATATATATATATATATACATATATATATATATACTATATATATATATATATATCATATATATATATATATATATATATATATATATATATATATATATATTATATATATATATATATATA